>NW_010518103.1:0-10367 GCF_000687285.1 Phaethon lepturus | reverse complement strand
TGCTCTCCATCTCTTCATCCCACAGCCTGTATGGATACCTTGATTTTCATCTCTTTCTCCCCCTTCAGCAAAGTCTCTTTGTTATAGAGTTTGCCAGTTTTGGGGGAGCAAGTTATGTTTGTCCAGCACCAAACACAACTGAGGCTCCTACTTCCAACTGATCCTTTTCATGTCATGGTGAGAACAACACTTGTGCTTAATTAGGGTAGCCCTTAACTAAGAAACCTCTTTTATCCTTGGATTTTTCATCAGTGTCTTGTCCTAGAGTTATTCACATACCTTTCTCCAGGTTCTCTCCAAGTCCTCCCTTTTCTCAGGGTATCATCAGCCTCTTCTGCATTTCATGTCTGTGCGTCCCAGACTTCACAACTAAGCCAACTGTGCCAAGAGCTGCACTTCTTACTCCAGCCAGGTTTATTAGGTTTGCATCGTCATTGTCTTATGTGTCTGTTCCCTGAATTAAGAATACACTAGTAGACACAGAAGTGTTTAGAGCCCTTGAAACCAAATTAACTACTGTCCTTTTTGCTCACATACAGGTTCTTTAGATACAGCCTTAATTCAGGCTACTTGCAGCCCACCTTCTTGCAGCATCAACACCAAGCAAACAAAAAAAAAAAACCCCAAAAAAACCCCAAGCAGACAAGGTCCTTCCTTGCAGGACCCAGACGTCCTTCCAAGAAGGTCCCTGCTCCACAGTCAGCTGGGAATTGCAGCAGCCTCAATTTCAAAGTCAGTATGGATGCTCAACACTGGGTCTCAGGAGAAGCTGTTATTTCCAAGGTTTTCCAGAAATGGACAGGGCAGCATACGTTTAGGTTTATGGCAGACTGCATGAGCTGCAGTTATGCCACTGTGAAGTTCTACCTATAGAGAATTATAGGTATTGCCACAGGTGAAACTGTGGCTGTGGTTGGACATCCACTGGAGACGCTGTGGGGGGCTGAGATGGTGCTGAATGCCCAGGTGTTTGTTACTGCTCCTTCCTCCTCTTTTTCACCATCTTCTTGCACACCCAGTGTTCACCTGTAGACCAAGAGGCAAATAAATCTCAGGAAGTGGACACTGGCAAATCCATCTCTGAGGGAGCCAAGAGGTCTTGGTTTGAAGCATGATCTCATGCCCAAAGAAGCACAGTCCTGCTTGTCCTCCCAGCCCTCTCCCTCACCTCCTGGGGAACTTTAGGAAAGTCTCCTGCTTTGATTTCCCCTCCTGTAAAACAGGAGTGGAATCTGCTTCCTCTGAGATTGGCTAGTGAAAAGGGATGTACAGCATCATAAAATGGTGGTGATTAGAATGACATGCCTCTTCCCATTTGAAACAGATACAGATCTGGCCAAATAATTCCACAAAAATCTCAGTCTGAATATCTTTAATACACTGATCTGATTTAAAAAGAAACAGAAACCTGGAGTTAAAAAGCAGGTGGGTTTTATCGCCTCTTTTATTATTTAATTTGGCTGGAATGTCTGTCTTTTAAGATGAATGAACCTTCTGCTGACAGCAACTCCCTTACTTTTTGCTTTCAAACCAAAATTGACGGGATTTTAGGGGATTTTCTGCTAAAAAAACCCCAAAACCCTTCCTCATAGTAGAACGTGCATTCAGCCGCTGTTATGAAAAATTCTGGCTAAAACCACAATATCCTTCTGGGGAAGTTACATCACGCAGAGCAGTTGCAACCCAGAACATTTCTGGTCTCTCCTGCTCCAACAGGTTTAGATGCCCAGTGCTTCAGGTGTCCTCATAAATTCGGGCTGTGGTAAGGACATCTTTAGGGTGCCTGGGACCAGGTCAGCATCCCTGCACCTACCTGCCACAAAGCACTAATCAGGGCTGGGACTTCTTTAAAGTTGTGGTGAATCAGATGGCCTGCATCTTGGCCAATGCCACCCAAGTGTGGTATGCCACCCAAGTGTGGTTTGCCACCCAAGCTCCAGGAAACTGCCTCTAAGACACACAAATCCTGGTACAAGAAACCTTGCCATGGTATATGTCTTCTCAAGGCTGAGCACTTGCCTGCACACTGCCAGAAGACGAGTACCGCCTGGTGATACCTCCAAAAACAAGGACTTGGCCCCATCAACCTTCATTTACTCAACTCGTCCCGTGCAAATCTATGGGGTTACTCACTTGAGTAAGACAAGTTAGCTGTAAATTCAGCTCAAAGCCATGCCTCGCAGAGTTTTGGGCAGTATGGCCTTCACAGATACGTAGCACAGAGAGATCGTCTCCCATTATTGTTGTCCAGCTCCCTGAGAAGTAACATTGCCAGGAGAACGTCATGGCTTACTTGGTTTAGGTGAAGATGTAAACAAATGATCATCAGCCTTACCTCAGTGATGGCTAAGCAGGACTAAACCTGTGCATGCCCAGTATTTGCTAGTAAAATTCTTTTTAAGCAGGAAACACATGGCTTTACCTCTAGACAAATATCCTCCTGAGAGCTGAAAGCCCTCCATCTAGCAGAGCATAACCTGGAGACCTCCAAAACTTTCCTCAGCAACCTTAGATTCTCCCATAAAAAATAATAGGGCCACATCTTTGCGTTTCTTCTAGCTCATCCAACCAGCCATCGTCAACGCCTTCACCTCCTTCCTCTCACCCTTGGTGCATGCCACTTCTTTGGAGCAGCAGTGGAGAACCTCAGCTGACCCAGGAGACCTGTAAAGCAGAGCAACAACCTTACAACCTGAGTAGAAAACACAGCAGGCAGCTACGTATTTTCTTTAGTCAAGGCGTATCGGGGACAATCGGAACCTGGACTTTGCTTGTTCCCATTGTGTGGATTATGAAGGTTCATTCTTGCTGCAGCAATAGCCCGTGCTCGCTAGCAGCAACCTCTGCATCTTTAAGTGCGTAATTCATGGGCTGTGCCAAGTGGACAGGAAATTAATGAAGTTTAAACGAAGAGCTGATCCCTTTCCCAGCTGTCTGATTATTTCTTTTGATTTAGTATAATCCTGGCAGAGTGCTCCTGATCTAATCACAGGAGCTTGCACTTCGTGATCCAATTACTGCCAAGTTTTTGGGCGTTTGTTTTGCTTTGATGGGAACATTAAAATGTGTGAACTTCGCAGGGGCTGGCTGACAGCTCTCAGCTCTGGGATCTCATTTTAATTATAGAGTCAGTGGAAATGGGTGCAAATTGGTTGTCTCAAAACACCACTTTGTGAGAGCAGGTTTCTCTTCATGGGAAAGCTAGAAACATTTCGATTTTGGGGGGGGGAGGATAAAATACTGTGATTTTCCACAGACCAGAACATCTACTTCACCTTTAGCCTGCCCATAGCTTAGACATGCAGACAGCTCCTGGCTCAGCATCGCTTCTAGCCGGTTTCTATGAATCCTGACACCTGGTACCTGTTCCTACGCTCACCTACGGGCCTCTGCCCCTCTGCCAAACCTGGCCTGCGCTAACCAGGAAAGGTCAATGCTATCTGGACCAACGTGCACCCAGCGCACTCGCATAGTATTGTTTTTAAAAAGGAAGCTACAGACACAGAGATAACACTGAGCCTGTTTCCCAACAGCCTTCCCCAGCCCGAACTTGCACAAAGTTGGGCCGAGAACTGATGATTTCAGCGCACTTGGTGACAAGAGTCTAAGACGTCTGCTTTGTACACTGATTTTCCATCGCTGTTGCCCAAACACCATCACATTGTACCCTCAGTCTGTCGTGACCTAAGGTTGCTGCAGTCACCGATCCCCTCCCAAAACCCCTGGGTGGAGAAAGCAGCTGCCCGGGTCTGCCTCGTGAGATAACATCACCCCGCCGGCTCCCAAAGCCTTCCTCGCGATGCCGCTGCCCAGTGTTTGCTCATGTCCTCGCATTGTCCCCAACCCTGATAACTCCTCTGGTCAACGTTATCGTCTTATTGCCGCAGCAGGACCTCCGAGCCGTCACCCTCCATGTTTTGCAGGGAGGGCACCAAGCTCTAGCTGCTGATAGACCTATCTATAATCCCCATTTAGGATTGTTTTGATCAATGGCTTAATCTCTGTTTGTACAGTCAAATCCCTCCCTCCCTCATCTGCGGGCTGGATGTTGGGATGAATGTCCCCTTGGCTCGTGCCAGCTCAGAGCCTGGCTACGTGAAGAGCGCGCCGCAGTCAAAGATTCACCGTTTGCATCCCACGGGGCTTTATTACCCTCATTTTAGCAGATAGACAACTGAGGTCCCAAGAGAGGTGCGGTGGCCCCCCCAAAGTCTCAGGACAACTGAGAACTCGACTATGGTTTCCCAAGCCTTAAGGATGTCCTTCTCCTCCAACAGTGCTTGAAAGGACCGGCCAAGTCAGGGTGTGATTGTGCTGACAGCCGAACGCAGGAGCCTTGGCCAGAGACGCCTTTCCATCTAAAGTCCTGATATCTTTTGAATACGTGACCATCTGCTTAGCTTTATTTACCGAGCAACCCTCATCCAGTCAATGGAACGGAGATAAGCTTGTGCAGATATCTTGATGAGATCAGGATTCACCCGATCAGATGAGAACAAGGTGGAGGAGAAGAAGGAAAAAAAGTGAAAGTAAAAGCTTATTGATGATCTAGGCTCCAAAAGAGGCCAAATATGAAGGGCAGAGTTCTCTCCCTAAATACTTCTCTTTTTTTTTTTTTCCCCTCCAAAAATGGCAATGTAAGGTATTTGGGGTCCACCATTGAACCAGCAGCAGAGAGAAAATAATGAGAGAGGGGAGAAACCAGGAAAAATGGATAAAAATGGGGAAAAGCTATTTTTACCTCCTCTTTTTTTTTTCCCTCAAACATGAAAAAGGTGAAATTGGCCAAGAATTCTGAAAAAAAAAAAAAATCCATCACGAACAGAAGATGTCCTCACCCTCGACTGTGTGTTTAACATTGGTGGCTGACTTCATACAAGGGAAGGAAACAAAGCCCATTTCACAGAAGGAGAACCTGGCTGGACCCACCTGGCTTCAGGCGCTTCCCCGTGGTGTTTAAGTTATTGTCAGTAACGGATGGAGAGGGACAATTCCTCCACCTGAGAAGCACCCGTCTCTCTGCAGTGACTGGGACATTAAGCCTACATGATTTCCCAGAGGCTCCCAGGTAGCTTGCAGCAGAGATAAGGGAATCGGCCACGGCATCCTCAGCTGTAAATTATAACAGAGCCAGGCTTGGGTTTTGGCCAGGTGACCACATCCATCCTATTAAACTCCATCTCCCAACTCAGAGTGGCAACAGCCAAATCACCTCGTGGGAATGGTCCCACAAAGAGTTTGGAACATGTCTGTGTTGTTGACCCTATGGCTGATGTCCAGCACCCTTGCTCCAGTGTGGCCAAACCTACTAGGAGACGTCCTGCCTCGGAATCGGGCAGGAGACCCTTAGCAGAGAGATCATCCTCCCAGTGACAGGCAGAGCAAAGTGGACGCACAGCTGCCAGCTGCCAGCACCTCCTGATCTCCACGTTTGATGGGACTCCATCAGCTTCAATCTATGGGCCCCTGGAGAAAGGGAAGAGACCAACCCTGGAAGAGAAGGGGCCTGACTCTGGCCTTGCTTTCACCAGCTGCACCTCAGCCATGGTCCCTGCCTGACGTAGATGTGGTACGTGTTGATTTGATCCTGTTCAGCCGAGGATGAAAGTGGGGCATCGTTTTGCAATTCAGAGGAGGCATCGGGACAGCAGGGGAAAGGAGCGGATCAGAGAGATTTCCATGATGACAAATAACCCCTGGATTCTGCTCACAGCCTCGAATGTCTGAAGCAAGTAGATATGGTGGGAGCAGTTCTCCAGGCGTCTCCCCCGCAGCCACAGCGCTGGGCTCCGTCAGCTGCCAACAGCTCGGCACGAACTCACATCGCTGATTTGGGGCTGAAATCCCAAGGACAGACAAAAGGCAGGAAACAAGACAGGAGCAGTTAAAGCTCAGAGATGCTCTTCACGCAACTTATGACTGGAAAACGAAAGATTTTAGGGTGCCCTCGAAAAAAAAACCAAAAAAAAAAAGTGATTTACTCCAAATGGGATAGGAAGATGTGCAGAACAAAGAGCAAAATCCCTGTTCCTAAGTGTGTCTCGCCTAAAACCTGGAGGCCAGGGCTGATGAGACCCAGCTACGACGCTGAGCTTTGCTCAGAGAACAAGTGAGTACAAGAAACATCTGCAAGCGGTGGTGACAGAAATGTGCGACCTATGCAAACACGTGAGGGAAAAAACACTGGAGACCTCTCACCCTGGTGTTGGTGGCGGAGAGCTGAGGCTCTCCTATTTTTAATAACATTTTCCATGGAAGATGAAAAGCCAGGAAATAAATAGTTAAATAACAAAGGGCCTGTTGGTTTGGGGGTTTTTTTTGTTGTTTTTTGCGTGTTTGGTTTTTTGCCTGCAACAACAAAAAATGTAACATCTTTTGCCCATTCTGTGTTTTTCCTACTGCGTGCTGTTAACAGCCAAGGCTTTTTAATCGTGCAGGCATGCAATAAGAAGACAGAATTCCTAAAATCTTCTTTATTCTCTATATGAAGCCTAGAAAAGAAGACTGTTGAAAAAGGAATACATTTTTACTGCAAGCTAAGGAAAATATTTCAAGATGTTTTCAGCTAAAATTAGTAAAGTCCACTTGAATTCATGCTCCTGTTGTATTGCGCTTTCAAGAACAAAACCTCAACCCTAAACGTAGCTGAAAACAAGTAGAAATGTATAAACTTCTCGCTTATGGCAGTTCAAGCCTAGTTTTTCTTTTTATTGAGTTAAACGATTTTATTGTTTAAACAGCAAAGCATCCAGAAATGTTTTCAAATCTTCTTAAAATGAGCAAACCAACCAAAACCAAACCAAAACCACAAAAGTGAAATTCAAGTAAATTAAAAAAAAAAAAAAAAAATTAACAAAACTATTACACAACTTTGTTCAACCAGAAACAAAAGGACTGAACCTTCCAGTTTGCTGAGTTTGTATTTCTGCCTCTTCCAGACAAAACACAAATGACATTTTTCTTGATTTTGGGAGAATGTTCCACTGAACCAAAAAAGTGCTTTTCATAATCATTTCTATTTCTGACGTGCGTGTTTTTCTGGAGAGAACATTAGGCATACAGCTCTACCGCAGTCTGCATGGAAAGGTGCTAAACATTGTCCTTTCTGCATCTCAGAAGACGACAAAAGTACGTATTTTGCAGAGGAGCCCTCCGTGGGTGCGTGCAGCCATTTCTCCGCGGCGGGTTGCGTATCTTCGGATGTTAACAACTGGAACATGCCCCGACGCCTCCGATGTTCCGCTGGCATTGCAGTGAGATTTCACAGCTGTTCTGCCAAAAATATGTAATCCCGTGTTAAGTGCTCGGTGAGAGACAGGTCCTGCGCTGGATCTGCTATCCCCCACAAGCCTTTCAGTCCCCCTTTCCCTTGTCTTCCCAGATACGACGATCTACCTACCCTGCAGTGGTGCTGTGAGGCTTAACTCGGTAACCTTTATGAAAGTCCCCAGGGATCCTTTGTAAAAGGGGAAAGAAAAAGAAAAGAACAAAGAAAAAATTATGATCCAGCCTGATTCTGGTCTCATATGGCAACGGAGTGACTCCCAGGGAGCTACAGCTGATGGACACGAGCAAGCCCAAGATCAGTTCTCCTTGGAGGTACCGCTGTAGAGCACAGGAGCCATCCTTCGTTCAGCCTCTTGGGTACTCAGCCTCAAGGGTGACACTGCAGTGACACATGTTTTTCCAGCCCATGTGAAGCCGTGTGCTTTTGCCATGCCTTTGCTGTTATGGAGTAAATCAAAGTCTGCTTTGTCCTCCTTGCTTGAAACGCTGTTAGTACAACTCTTCACCGGCACGGTATTGCCCTTAGAGTCAACCATGAAGATGGTGACCACCTACATGTGAAGGCAAAGGAAGGTCTTTGTCTCTGCCCAGGACCTCTGAAAGGTCAGGGAACCCTGCTTACCCTAAAAAACGGGGGAGGTCCCAGCCAAAAGCATGCTTTTTTTCCCCTCAGAGATGTCAACTGGTCTAATAAAAGCTACGCCGTCTCCCTGCGCTCCTGCTCCACCTTTATGACTGTTTTTATGTTACTAGCAAGAACGTTAAACCAAAGAAATCTCAGTCTGACTATGGGGTAAGACCCCAAGAGCAGGTGCAAGATTCACTTCACACTGTCCAGCTCAAGCAGAGGTTTCACTTTCCTTAGTGACAACAGATGAGGACCTCCCACTGCCCTCCTTTCGGCATCCGTCCCGTCCCGGGTACCTGGCCAGGGTAGGACAACATGGGGCCGAGCCCGAGCCGCTCTCTCCTGCAAGCCGAGAGCTACGTACACCGATTCACAGCGCTGCCGGTTCAGCTAGGTACACTCCAGACTCAAACAGCTGCATCAGGCTTTATCTAAACCTATATCTATATTTTTTCCACCTGGAACAGTAGATAAATTGATCGATGGATTGATGGATTGATTGACAGACGATAGCTAGAACTACACAGCTGTTCAAGTCCAGGCTCCTCCCGCCTCTAGCCGGCTTTTTTTTTTTTTTCCCTCCATTTCCATTAAAAAGCTCCAAAACTCAAGTGATGCCGAGGACTCCGCCTCTCCCGCTCCTACACTGCCAGCCCCGGGACTCCCGGCGTTCCTCCTGACGCGTACGGTGCTAGCGGAGATTCACGAAAAATCAGAGGTGCCTCTACCTCCAAGCGCATTGCCTAACGAATATTACTGCTCATTAATAATATCAACACTGTATTAATAACCTAAGGGTGAGGGCTAATCAGATATAAATTTGCCAGTGTTCCTGAGTGTTCTTTCCACGGTGTGCTGCCCTGCAGTTTTGCCTAACAATAACAATATCGTTTCATGATAAAACGGACGTTGATGTTACGGTACCTGTTACGACCACAGTGTGTTGTGTATTTCCTTGCTTTTCCCCACAGATGCCAAAATGCCACCTTCCCCCAAGATTTTCCATCCTGGACCGCACTTCTAGGCCGGTGTGAAGCTGCAAGGCTGAGCCTGAAAGCCAAAGCCAGGCTGGGTTTCAGCAGATTTAAGGGATCTTAAATCAGAGCTCTCGAGTAATGCCAATGCATCAGCAATATTAACACCGGCGATATTTTTCTTTACAGTACAAACCCGAAAGAGGAGAAGCGGGAGAGCGAGCAGGCTCTTCCCGACGGTAAAGCGAAGCTGGAAGCTTTATTTGTGCAGCCATAGGAATCTCGGCGGCATAGTCCGAATTCCTGCAGCCGTGAGGGAAGCTGGGGAAGGTTGCAACGCTGGCTTGGCTGGAGAACAGCAGCTCAAGGGGTGCTCTGAGCGGTTTTTTGGCGGGATATTTCTGGAAAGTTGGATGGACCCACCATTGGGTCCATGCAATGCCCATGATGTCACCCCAACTCCAGAAATTCTTGTGTAGATCGCATGGAAATCAGACATAATCCAAAGGAGCCCTGGCAGCGCTTGGAGAATAATGACTAAATATTTATTAGCACCAGCTCTGCTTATCCAGCCTCTGATCCTAAACATCCCCAGCGCTGAAGGAGCCGAGCCCTCCCCACGCGCAGTTGTCCCAACATCTCTCAGGATATCTGAGGCTTTTAGGTCCCCGGTTCCCGCAGGGGTTTGGGTCCTCTTTTCCTTTGCAAAACTGAGGCCGGGGGATTTGGGGGAGGCTACGTGAGCATCTGCTGGGTCCCAGCCCTGTGGCCCGAGCTCAGGGAATTCGTCTGTGACAGATCCAGGTGACGAGAGGAAGATTCCCCGAAAGCTCCCAGCTGCCTTCACTGTCCCTTGCTGGGGGACACCGTCAACCTCAGATCGCTCACCCTGCGCCAGAGGGTTTTTTTCCTTATTGAAAAAGACTAGACATTTTTATGCCTTTTTTCCAAGTTTTCCATTTTTAAAATTGCCACTATTTTGTGTGTTTAGACTATACCAGCCCAAGGTCAAACCAACCTCCTGCATCACCGCTCAGTCCTGCCAGCACTTGCCTGCGTGTGAAACCCTGCCTGTCCTTTGCTCATGTGAGAGCATTTCACGTGGATTTGGCGCTTGGAGGTTCAGTGCTTGGAGCATCAGTATGGAAAACTATTGTTCGGCTTCGTGGTTTCACTTTTGTTTCTCTTCCCGCCCCCCCCAGGAATAGGTGGATTAACTCAAACCCGTGCAAGCCCCTGATGTGTCCGTGCAGAGAGAAATGGTTTTTTTCAGCCCTGAAGGAAATCAGTGATGAAGACTCCAAGCTGACACCACATCTGCACCCCGGGGGTGGAGGATTTGGGTCAGAATTGACCCTTTCTCATCATATCCAACCCCACCGCTAGCAGTTCCCACAGCCCCGTGTCCGGTGCGTGATGCTGGAGTGGGAGCAGGGGCATCCCCTCCGGGTCCAGCCCTTCCCTTGCCGGCGGCGGCG
>NW_010518102.1:0-739 GCF_000687285.1 Phaethon lepturus | reverse complement strand
AACCTTGTCCTCGTCCTTAGAGACAATGTTCTCTCCCATATCCAGTAAGTGATGGAGATTCTCCTTGTCTCTCTTTTTGTTGTTAATATATTTGTAGATATATTTTTTTATATCTACAATTGTGGCCAGACTGAGTTCTAGCTGGGCTTGCAGGAGAGAATTTTGTGGCTACAAAACCTCCCCAGACAGAGCTGGAAGACCATGTAGGGTGGAGGAAATGGGAAACAGTGGAGCCCCATCTCTGCTGCTTGCTGGGAATGGTCCCTCCTGCGTGCCACCACCCAGGCTGTGCCTGGGCACTGCACACTAACAGTTAAGCAGTGTGCATGACCAGCAACCCAGCTTGGTTCCTGGTCCCACCATGTCCCTCAGTGCAAAAACAGCCACTAGAGATGTCCTGGTGCTTGTTTAAATACAAGGGATGAAGCCTAGATGCACAGCAAAAGGTGCCAGCACTGTGCCAACCATCCATGCCTTTATGACAGGGAGGGAAGACTTGGGGGTCTTGCCAGGCCAACCATCCCATAGCATATGGTTGCTCCATTCCCCAGTTCCATCAGGGCCATATCCAGACCCTGGGCCAGGGGTCCCTCACTGCCTTGTATTTCCAGGTCCATGTGTGAGGCTATTCTGCCACCTCTCTGTAGCTGCAGCAGCTTGTTCCTCAGCACATCAACAAAGTGGTTTGAGCTTGAAACTGTACTTGAAACTTGTTGGAGAATGGATGAGGGAACGCGGT
>NW_010518101.1:40000-56640 GCF_000687285.1 Phaethon lepturus | reverse complement strand
ATATATATATATATATATATATATATAAAGTTGTTCTGAAACAAAATCACCACTTTTTGAAACACATTAAATGAAATGTTTTGACTCTTCCTTCAATTATTTGCCAATCATCTCTGGCCAAAACTATTTGCCAAATCTGAATCATTTCAGTTCTCTAAAACACACTGTTCACTCAAAAGTTTACCATGTTCTTGGAAGAGCTTGGTAGTTACATCATATTCTTATTTATTCTGCGGTCACCCTCAAAGCTCCTAAGTATTCCCTCTTCTGTGAATAAGCTCCAGCTAAGGAACATTTGGGGTTTCTTCTCTTCTTCGCAGGCTTTGTTAGGTCAAAGGTAAATCCATAAATTGCTGAAGGAAAAGGGGAAGAGGTTTGTCTTAGGATTTTACTTTATCACTGACTCTACATTTAACCAGAGCCTTGTTCTGCTGCTTTCAAACCATAACAAGTATAGCGTACTGAGTAACAAAACAGAATGGTGAAGTAGCAGCTGCCTGGTGTCTAGTAGTGGGTTTCCCCACAGCGCTATAACATGTCCTACAGAAGTGCTAAACTGTCTTTGTTTCTAAGAGTGGTTGAACGTAGTGCCAGTCACAGGCGGTAGCGTGAGGGATCAGGGAGATCTCAGATGCTTGTTCTCTGGGCCTTCCTGGAGCTTTTAACTGGCCTTCTATGCTGTTTTCTTTGTAGGACTGAGTTTTGACTATGCTTATGCTGCATAATAGGTCTGGGGTTTACAACCAGTCAGGCATAGTAATGGTCCTGCTGCAAAATCTGTAACAGTAATGTCATACTATGGTATTTGTTATTACGGGACCAAAAACTCTCTGGGAAGACTCTTGGTTAGAGGCCAGAGAGACCAGATAGACCACTGCTGTGAAGGAGAGAAGAGGCAGAGAAAGCTGCTCTCACTGGATGTCAGCAGAGTCCTGAGCACAAGATATGAGAGGGCCATCCAGACTGCTTCACTTTTCTTGGATGCAGCATTTCCCAGTGCAAATGCTCTTGACTTGAAAAAAACCTCAAACAATAATTAAAACAAAAGGTGTTATGGCAAATATGATGGCAGGACATTAGACTTTTTCAAATAAATCAGGCTGAGCAGCCTGGCAGTGTGTGCAGGTAAGGAAGACTAGGCTTTGTTTCTGCCTCTCTTTTCCACCTAAACTGCATCAATTTGATTTGGGTGACAACACGCTGACCTCAGGCAAGCCAGTCATAGAGTGGGATTGCTGCCTTGCCCTGCTTGAACTCAGGAGCAGAGGCAAAACAGAAAGCAGTTTGGTGATGCAGATCACTCTGTTGTAGTCAGTGCCTGGTTCAAGCCTGTGAGAAAATGATGAAATGCAACTAGACATCCCTTCTCTCTTGTGTCTTTGGAGAGAGGAAATCAATTGGAGGAAGAAACGATAAAAAAACCCCCAAAACTGAGCTGCAGCTGAGTCCATTCCTTCAAGAAGAAGGAATCCAAACATGGCATCCGATCTAAACCAATTAAGCTAAAGAGTAGGTGGCATGGCCTGGGCTAATAAGTCCAGCAATGAAGTGTGCCCATTTATGCACAGTAAATGGATTTTTGTTGTCCTAGCAATAGCCTGGAGATGTGTTATCCATCAGGGGAACAGTCTGTTTTGATGTTGTCAGGGTGACAAGCTGGCTACCTGTCCATGTTACTGCTGATCTTCCCCAACACTGCAGTTCTTTAGCTGACTCCTCTATGCTTATGCATGAGGTGTTTTAAGAGCTGTCTCTTGACTGTACACAGAGTATTGCCAGCTCCAGCTACAGTATTCGTCCCATCAGCAAGCTCATTGAACCAGTGCTTTGTTGCCCAGTGGACTGGTTTGAATTGACTCATCCAGGACAACATGGGAGTTCTCACTTCTGCTAGTCCTCCATGCACTAGGAAAACTGCTCCACAACATGCTGTCCTTTACATCAGCAAATATAAGAAACCCTCAGGAGAGAGGAGAATCTAGGAAATTTAACACAGTGTAAGAAATGTGTGAACTCTGCCTCTGGAGCAAAGCTTCACAGGTCCTGTCATTAGCCCAGTTCCCCCATCAGTGCTCTTGAGTTGGTTCCTGCAGATGATAATCTGACTTTGTGGCGCTGAAGTACTAATTTCAAGGCAGCCTGAACTGTTGTGGAGTCAGGAGTCTTATGGGCAGGATTTCAGGGGTAAGCCCAGGGGCTCAAGATAAGGTCAGCTCTAACCTAGAGATACAGAAAACTTTTGCTGCTACTGGAAGTTGTCCTTGTAGTTCTCCCATCTACAGGCAAAGTCACAATCCTCTAGCCTGTCTCTGAGCAACTCTGAGAGAAATGATTTTTTCCTCGACCATATGGAAGCTGGTTTCCAGTGAATTTTCTCTGGTGCTTTTTGGGGTTTCCCCAAACAGCAAGGCAGACTCCTTTTAGAACATGACACCTCTGTCAGCAAGATTTAGCCTCTGGCTCATTAGGCTGTCAAGGTTCCTAATGTCACTTGGCTATTCTTAAAAAAAACATACAAACCCCAAAACCAAACAAAACTCTCTTAGTATTGATGAAAGCTGATGTGTTGACATGACAGTACTGGAGACTCACTCTCCTACCAAATAAATTTACACTGGCGCTAGCAAAGCAGACCCTTCTGCCTTTTGTACCTTATCCCTGGTTTATAGGTTGAGCTGCTCTGGTGTCATGGCTCAGCTGGTCACCCAGCTTCATGCTGAGGCAGCCCACAGGGACCAGTTATGCATGTGGTGGGAGCTTCTGCTCTGGGGAGCTGAGCACTAGTGATGGAAACAGCTACTGCGCTGGAACAGCTGTCAGATCCATTTCTAAGTGTGGTGATGGGCAGGCATATAGTTGTGCATTAGTGCAATGGACTGATTTAAATGGGTGTCCTAGGGCCAAAAGTTATGTTAGTGACCTGGGTTGCCCTTATTCTAATTCTTTGTTTGTTTCAGTCTCTCTTGTTCCTGTCGTTATGCCAAGATGACGTAGCTGAAGCTGGGGAGGGAGGCAGAGATCAGTCAATACATAAAAATCTATATTTCTGCTGGGGAAGAAAAGAAGCAAAATTCACAAGTCTGATGATTCTTTCTCTAGCAAATGGACTCAAACTGTTACGAAAGAAAAAAAAGTTTGATACCATTCTAGGTAAACACTGGATGTTCTTGAGTATGAAAGATCTAGAGGTTTGAAAGTAGATATCTCCCGACTTCAGAGCTTTATCTAATCAGCACGTGAATCTGTAAGACTTCTCATCGCAGAGCAAACTATAAGGCTATGTCCTAAGAGTGGAAAATTGTTTTAATCGGTAACTTATTTTTTCAGCAATGTATCTTAATGTGTCTGGAAAAACAATGATAAAGCAAGAAGTAATGCCATGGGTTGCAAATGATCTCTGATAGGTAGGAATGCTTATCTACAGAACCAAGTGTCAGATGCTAGAAATGCTGAAAGCATTTCAGCCTGTTTATTTAAGTGCCTTCATCATGTGGGTCAACACATGGATTGAATGCCATGTGACTACTGATAGATCCACATCTCTGGGAGATGGAGGACCTGGTACAGCGTAAGCACTGTTCTTAACAATGGTTTGCTGAACCATCAACCATGGATCTGTTACTGTGCTTTCCATGCAGTCTTACTTAAACCCACAAGGAACTATCAATCCCCTTGCTGCTCTCTTCAATATCTTCTGCTAGTGATTGCTTTATAATGGATACTGATACAACGAAAAAAGCTTCCTAGATACTGCTTGCTGCCTCAGGGCTTAGAATGCATGAGGAGCCCAATGTTGCCTTCTAGAGTGAATTACAGGCTTTGCCATAGATTAGCTTTCTCTAGGTACATGGTGTTCTTGACAGCTGTTCTTGGCTCATCTGTGTGTCTTGCTCTGTTTGAGACTACTTGGAGCAGATGATTTTATAATTGCCCTGTATTTGTCATTCCCCTAGCTCTGGATTAGCCTGGTGAATGTGAGAAGTGACAGAAAGAGAGGACCAAGAGGTTAGGCATGGGACTAATCTGATAAGTCATTACCTCTGCCATTAACCTGCACTCTTGGACAATACTTGGGGCAGGAGCCTCAGCAGGCTTCTTCTAGTTGCATAAGAAGAGGCCTAGGTTGTAGGTATTTCCAGGCGGGGCTTAGGTGCTTTCTTAGCAAATCACTTATCGAGAAAATGAAAGGCTCCGTTCAGCTGCCTAAGCACAGACATCAACGGCCATTTTAGGATATCCATCTGACCTCTGGCTTCCTCTCAGGAGAGGTCCAGGTCTCTTCCCTCATGGATCCTGTTTCATAGCTATCAACTTTGTAGGGATGTCTTGACTATTTTAGGCCATTTGAGATGGCATGACATGCCCAGAAGTTCTGACGTGAGCGGTACTTATGTGCTGGGAGAAGATCAGTAGTAGTTCTGCATTTGACTTCTACTATCTAGTGTGCTGATGCATCTGGAGTGACAGAGACCTGGTTAAAATCCCTGGGGGACTCAAACACAACAGCCCCTTCATGGAGGTCTGCCCTAGAAGCAGACCGCAGGAAACTCTGGATTTAGTTGTTCTGGGTCTCTTGTGTCAAAACATTTAGTTTGTGTTTGAAATACTCACTTGGCAGAAGAGTGGATGTGTCCAGTGGATCCTGCTGTTCCAGGCTGGAGCTGGGCTATAGCGTTACTCACACTTGTTCTCTGGTCCATTGAACATGTATTTTTTATGAATGGAATTTTTTCTTCAGTTTTTATGAAAGAAAACTGCTTCACCACGAAGGACTGAGAAGGCCTGACTCCAGATACATTATGAGAGGGTGATCAGGCTGCTTCCCTCTGAGGGATGTGGAGAGCGGAATCTCCTCTGGCAGGCTGGGGTGGTTAGAAAGTTGGTCTGTACCCTTCTGGACAAGTGTCTGGATTCCTGGTTGTCAGGTACATGCAGAAAGCACTTGTTCCTCCTGGTAAGTAGAGGCCAACCTTGCTCTTCCCTCCTCCCATTGCTTTGTTTCCACTCAGGGCATTTTTAGACACATGTCAGGCTTTGTTGCCCTGAGAGGATCATTTCTGCCCTTTCCTCCTTAACTGGCTACCTAACCTGGAAAGTCAATTACTTGTGAAGCCTTTTTTCTAAGTCTGTCCCAGCACTAAGAATACACAGGCTAGTGCATCTTTAGAGCACCCCTGTGATGGAGGCATTGTGAAAAGGTGGGAAGGCAGTGCTGGAGGTTTCCAATTCTGCAGAGGCCAGAGCTAAAAATGCATGTCCAGAGCTGAAATCCACCCACCATCTGTCTCCAGTTCTAACATTCATTGTTCTTGATTGCAGTGCCATTTGCTGTGCCCTTGTTCACTCTAATTTTTATGACTGCTCGTTATGGAAGGCAGCTGGCTGTCTTCACTTTGGCAGCTCTTTGGGACATGCAACAGACCTCTTCTAGTTTCTGCTGCTGGAGCACTGTGCCTCCTGTGCTTGCTACTGCAAGAATATTGGGGGCCAATGCATCAAGGAGTGGGTTGTACTGAACTGAAACAGAACTGATTAATTCCAGTGTAAGCCAAGAAGAAACAGATAGAAAGAGAAAGGCAAACTAAATAGGTCTATTTCAAGCTCAGGTGTTTGGGGACCAGAAGAAAGGAAGTACTACAAATCCTTTTTTCCCCTATGGGTCTCGTAAGTAAAAGAGAGCTGTGACTTCTGTTGAATAAAACCCCCTGGAAGGATAAACAAATGCAAACCCCATGGATCCATGCAAATTTCATTTGGTTTTATTGTCTGGGCCAAATTCTGTCTCCTCCTTTGGGCAGAGTGCTGCTGGCAGGAGATGCTCTGCATCATGGTAGCTAGAGACCTCGGCAAAGCCAGGCAAGCAGGCAGGACACCCCTTGGGGAGCAAAGGAGGACAGAAAGGCAGTCCTCTCAGCACCCTGTTAATTGGATTGGTCACACATCCCTGTGACTGCTGAGCGTACTCTTCAGTCCCTTGTATTCAGGCAGAGCTAATGGGAGGGAACACTTCACCTGAGAGCTGCATCAGGAGGCAAGAGAAAAAGGGGGTGGGGGAGGTGAAACTCCTTGTACTTCTCCCTTTCAGAGTCTTCAATCCCACAGGACCAACCAGAACTTGAACTTTTTCAACACTCTTTAAAAGACCCTCTACTTCTGAAAGAAAGGCAAGGAAGCAGGAAGCAAGCTGGAGTAAAAGTGACATCCTATCTTCCAAATCCACCTCTGCAGTAAAGTTATGCTAGGAGGCTCACACGTCCATCTGTGGCTTTTTAAGTGCTGTTTGTAGTGCGGCGTGTTATTGAAATGCTTCAAGGATTCCCTTTGTAATGTGTAATTACTTTGAGATGCGCAGCTCAGTGCCTGTTGCAGCTGCTGTTTTGGATGATCTTGATAAAGTTAAAGCTGCATCAAGCTGGATCAAACACATTTATGCAGATGGAGATTTTGAAGTTAGTGTAAAGAACAGTTTTATAGTCTCTAACACATCAGGCGCTTAAAAATCCTGTACTTGGTACCTCTGAACTTGAATTCTACTTCTCATACCCACAGGACTTTGAAGTATGTTTCCAGCTGTCTGTTACCTCTCTTGAGGTCTCAGAGGTGTCTCATTAAAGCTGATGTTAAAGCCTATTAAAATACATGAATGTAGCTTCTAATGATGCATCTCATTTAGGTGAATTGTCACCAGGAATTTGCAGGGATCATTGCTGCTCTGGTCCCCCAGTGACTAGGGTAGTGAAAGCCACCTGGAGAAGTGCAGGATAATACCTTCTTCTGTGTTGGGAGAGAAAAGGCAAAGTGTGTCAAAAAGGCTGCTGACTTCCAGGGCACACCAACCTTGTCACCTTCTCGCCCTACCACCTCCCCTCCCTCCCTCCTGCAGCCTCAGCTCCCAGAGCTTGCAGATGGGAGGCATCTGTCCTTGCGCTCTCAGTGTCTCCAGACAATTAATTATTCATCATCACAATATCCCTTGTGTCAAGCATCTGAGCTGCCCATGAAGCATGGAGAACTGTTTTATCAGTCGAGTCATAAAGGTTTTAGTGCCCTGCAGCTCACTGTTTGTAAAGTTGTTGTTCTGTCAACAAACTTAAGCACCCAGAAGTGATAGTTATGTCATCTGAGACCCACACCAGATGACCTGGTGTTAACAGGAGCAATTAATGTGAGAATTGGGAAGCCAGAAGAGAAAGTTAAGTTTGTATCAGGGATCCTGCAACAGTACTGTGCTGTACCATCGGGTATGTTTAAAACTGTAATGCTACTGCAGTGTAAGTACATTGCCCATTAGGAGCACCTACTAGGAAAAACACCGAAGTATTTAACTCCCTTGAAAGATACCTTGGGTGCTTTTAAGTCCTTGGGGCACAACTAACTTCCTGTGGTTATTGGCTGACTGGCTGTTGTGCCTCTCTTTGGGATGCTGCTGCTTACCATTCCTCTAGAAAGATTGAGATACATGAGTTTGTGTGGGGCTCTAGGGCTTGCCTTCTCTCTGTATTCAGGTTGTAGGCTAGTCTCAAAGAGAGAGATTGAGCAAAGACAGACCAGGCATGAAAGAAGAAGAAGATCACTCAGCTTCTATCAAGGCACTTCTTGCTATTGGGATTATTCAGTGATGAGAACCTGACTCCCAGCTCCTTCTAGCTGGGACTATTCTAGTGGCAATGGAATGGCACCAACAGTTTGTTTCTGGTTTAGTTTTGATAGCTTACATTGAAGCAGATCTGAAAACAAACTAAAGTCTTTCACTAAACTATCTCTTGAAACCTGCAGCTGGCACTTGTCGCAGTGGTAGCTCTCACCAAACACTGCCAGCCTCTGTGCCCTTTACAAAAATACTCTGGAGTGCTTGAAGGCTCTCTCCAATAAGAGCATGTTCCTAATAAGTTGCTGAAGTTGTCAACTGGAAGCAATACTACACTTCCCTGCCACCACTTAAAATCCTACTGTGGGAAGCCTTGGGTGATGCAGGTAAACGAACCCATTAAAACAGGATCATACACATGACACAAACTGTGCTTTCTAGAGCCCCTATGACATGATTAGGTCCTCAGTTACTTCTGTGTTCTCCCCCACCCTTCCTGCTCTCCCAGGATGCCTTCATGCAGAGTGAAAGAAATGATGGTGGATCTGATGGGATGCTTTTTTGTCTCAGTAAATTGATCATCATCACTAATTAGCACAGCTAGAGTCAAGCTCGCTCTTACTGCATTCTCTACTAAGATAGCATGATTGGAGACCAACTCTTACTTACGTGTAATAATAGATGGAGATGTTTTTTTCCTCCTTTCAGTTCAAACATAACACAGTGTTCAATGACACCACAATGTTTTGTGAAAAGTACAAGTTCTTTGAACACGGGGAATCAAAAAACTCTAAATAGATTGTGTAATGCTGCCAACAAAGCATGTCCTTGGCCCCTAGCCGAGAACAACCAAACCTTCATTTTTGAGTAAAGCACTGGATGTTGAGAAATACCAAAGCTTTAGTCCTAGTTCCCACCTCAATCGCACTTCTAGCAAGTCACTTCAATCTCTTTGCCATGGGTTGTCTCACCCAAGGGAAAGAATGCTCCTGCTGGGATGGGAGGAGATGCTTGTGGAAAACCCTAACCACTTTTTGGCATCTGAGATGTAACTAACTGGGTTGATGTGACTCCCATAGGAATGGGAGGCAG
Organism: Phaethon lepturus; assembly: GCF_000687285.1. Taxonomy (NCBI): domain Eukaryota; kingdom Metazoa; phylum Chordata; class Aves; order Phaethontiformes; family Phaethontidae; genus Phaethon; species Phaethon lepturus. The sequence continues at coordinate 47,960 of NW_010518101.1, read as the reverse complement.
CAGCAGGGTGTCTGGGTGGTGGGCTGAGGGGCAGCAGCCCTGCATTCTGCTGGCAGCACCCGCCTGCCCTGTGCCCAGGGGAGCACATGCCCTGTTGCAACCTCACTCTTGCTGCCTGGGTGGCTCTCCCTCGCCTTCCTGTCAATCGGGAGGTGGTGCCCCCCCTCCCTTCCCCATCAGAGCATGCCTGGGGAGGGTGGGGAGGTTCTGCCATCAGTCAGCCCCACATCTGCTCCTGGCCTTGGCTTTTACTGCCCTTTGACTGCACACAGCAGATGAAGTATTTAGAGGCAGCTGCTATTTCTGCCACTAGCACCCAGACTTCCTAGGAGAAAACTGCTGGCTTTGTGACAGCTGAAATCTGATTCAGAGGAAGCTTTTTCCTTCAGCATGTACAAAAGCAAGGGGAGAGTGAAGTAAGGAGGAGGGAAAGACAGCACTCAATTTGTTATTCATTTAATTCTGTCAGGAAAGCCCAAGCAACTCGAGATGACAGCGTGTAAATTGCAGATGTGCATATTACAGTGCGGTGGATGTCATTCAAAGGATTGGGGATGCAGGAACAGTGGGTAAGAAAGCAACGCAGCACAAGGGGGCTGTGTGCTGCTCTTCTTGCCAGGATATATCAGCTCCCACTGGGCAGTTCTGTCCTCTGGATCCTGCTGATGGTACTTGCCAGTTTAAGGGAAATGTGAGTATCTCTGTGTTGTGCTGCCGTTGCAGGTGCTGTAACAGGAGGGTAACCCAAGAGCTTAAGCAAGGAGCTTAGCCTTCACCTCAGCGCATGATCCTTCCTCAGTCTTCTCTAGTGTACTTCCCAATATTTCTCTGGAGAAGGAAAAGTCCCACTCTGCAGCTGAGGTGCTGGCATGCACCAGCATGAGAGGCTGACTTGTCTGATTCTAGGACATGAGGGGATGGAATGAAGCTGTGTCAGGGGAAGTTCAGACTGGACAGTAGGAAAAGATTCCTCGCTGAGAGGGTGGCTGGTCACTGGAACAGGCTCCCCAGGGATGTGGTCACAGCATCAAGCCTGTCAGAGTTCAAGGAGCATCTGGACAATGCTCTTTGTCATAAGGTTTAGCTTTAGGTAGTCCTGTGCGGAGCGGGCAGTTGGACTTGATGATCTTTATGGGTCCCTTCCAACTTGAGATAATCCATGATTAGGTGCCTTGTTGCTGTGCTGTCTCCTGGGTTTTGATGTGGAGTTATGTTTGTGGGACTGTTCTTCCTGTTCTCCAGCTGTGGCTACTGAAAATGCTCTGATTTCTTTTTAAGGACTGCGATAGATGTTTCAAAGCAAAACGTTTTATTAGGGCTTCCCAGTTTACCTGGGCTCCCCTTTGATGGAGTTCAGACAGCTTCCAGCACTGGAGGGAACTGTGAGTCAGAAGCAGTCTTCCAGCACTCAGTCTTTTTAAAATGAAAGTGCAGACTTTCTGTTGCTATCATGATTTCCAATTTGAAAGAAAATTCCTAGCATTTCATATCATACTGTGATGCCAACAGGATCAGAGATGGTTCTTCCCAAACCAATTAATTTACAGTGCAGCTCTGTTAATGTAATTCAAGCAGCTTTCTGAAAAGATGTCACTTAGTAAACAGGGGTAGATGAGCCAGAGCATGAAAGATTAATGCCCCCCTTGTTTCCCAAGACTCTGTACAAGCCTTGGACTGAGATATGAAGAGGTAAGGAGGAACAGTCCTAATTCTGCCCAATAACTCAACAACATGATTGCATGCATGTTAATCTACCAAAATTTATCCTCTGCTTTAGAAATAAAAATGATTGCGCTGGGCCAGCCTGAAGTCTTTATGATGGCCAGTTTACACAGATTATCATTTAATTTGATGGCCAAGAGATTTGAAAATCTTCTTGTGTTTTACTTCAGACTTGTCAAAATAAAATGCTACCTAGGATTTTGGGGGGGATAGGAACACAGTTACATTACACGCTAGGGTTACAGGAGGTGATGTGGTTAAACACTGCATGCACATATGTGCTCTGGGGGCAGCTTGACAGCCTGCAGGCTTTTGGAAAAAAATAGTCTAGCAAAGGAGGGGGAAAAAGCATCTGTCAGTAAATAGACGGATAAAGATGCTCTGTGCTGCTTTTAAGAAGCACCAATCATCTTTATAACTTTGACAGGTGGCAATGGGGCAGGGAGGGGAGGAAAAGATTCAGAGAATTGTGTGGGTGGTGAAGAAATTAATCCTAATGAATTGGAAGAGCGAATCCACAGCGGGCAGAAAGCTTTGGATTTCTGCCCTGCTGGATAAGGATAAATGCAAGAAAATCCCTTTTGCATGCAAGAACTAATTGGGCAATTATAATGTAATCTCAAAATCTTTGCTTAAACTGTATCCTGACTATCAAAGCATGAGGCAGATTCTCTTCCAGTGGTTCATAAGGCTTGCCCAGAGTCTTTCAGATGGGTGTTTGACAAAGGTCCTCTCTTTTTCTTTCCCTCTCTTCTGGGAAACAAAAATCTCACTATTTAAAAAAACAAAACAAAACAAAACAAAACACTGTGTTATGATGGAAGAAGTAATTTCCAAAGCTTCCTTTCAGTGTTTTCATTCTTCACACAGAAGAACACATGAACAGAAGAATGGCCAAACTGGCTCAGACCAAGGGTCCGTCTAGTCCAATATTGTTGTTCTTCCCTCAAGTGCCTGCTTGTAGCCACTGTTGGAGACACCAGCACAAGTATATATGACACTTCCTTCTAACACTTTCACAGCTTCCAAACATTTTCATCCCTGGGGCTTCTCTGAGCTTGACCTCTGTCTCTTTACTAATCCTTGATGACTCTTTCTTCCACTTGGTTCTCTTGAACAAACGTAACCTTTTGTACCAACATCCCTTGCCAGGGAGTTTGCAGGTCTACTACCTAGTGATGAAAAGCCAAATCCTTTTTTTTTTTTCCTCACTTGTTTTCTTGTTTGGGTTTTGTTTTTTTTTTTTAAAATGGCCTCTTTTTGATAGGTTTTATATCTGACAGACTAGTCAATTCCTGTCTACTTTTTTCATGCCACCTTCAGAACCCCACCATATTTCTTTTTCTCATGACTAGTTACATCTTTAAAGACATTTCCTGAAGAATATTATCAAAAACATTTTGAAATAAGTAACTATGTCAATGAGATCACTGACTTCTCCAAAGAATACCAAGAGGCGGGTGTCACAGGACCTCCCCTCACAGAAGTCATGTTGACACTTACCCAAAGGATCATATTTATTGTCCGTTACTGCTGTCTTTTGTATCACTTCTAATTAACCCAGTCTAGATGCCAGGCTTGCAGACTCGTAATCCCCTGGCTCTCATGTGGACCCCTGTTTGAAGATTAGCATTAGTTGCTACCTTCTGGTGCTCAGGTCCCAGAGATGTTTTACATGAGAGGCTGCTCATGATCATTAGTAATTCAGCTATTCTGTCCCTGCAGTTCCTCTGTTCTCTTGGGTAAGTGTTGTTCTGCCCCAAGGATCCTCCAGGGCCAATTCTGTCTGTCTGTATCATACACTCATCCACATCAATTTTAAACAGAGCCTCTTCTGATTTCCTCACTCTTCCTACTCCTTCTACAAAAATAAAAGTGGGAGATTCAGGCATGAAAATCTCACCGGTTTTCTTTTGGTGGAAACAAGAAAGCTCCAACGCAAAAATTTAATTTATCTTCTGTGCAAAAGGCGTGCCAGGTCTGAGTTCTCCTTTTACAGCTTTGCTATCACTTGGCCCTACAGCCTTTTCTGACAAGTTGAAGAAGAATTGAAGAAATAGCTAAATGTTACTGGAGAGACCATCCTTATCTTTTTTAGGTCTATCTAGAAGCTAAAAGTGACAACGTTTTCATCTGCTTTTGAAAGCACAGGGTCCTGAGACAATTTGGATGAGGAGTAATCATCTCTGCAGTGCTCTCTGCTGGTACCTTGGGGTTTTCTGCCTCCTAATTTCTGGGTTCATGTTGTCGAAATCTTTTATGTCAATGTGCTTGAACTAAACTTAGAGTGCTACAATGCCAAGCAGTTCCACACTCCAAAGAAAAGAAGTGTCTGGGTGCTTTTAAGGCTTTAAAACTCAAGACTGATTCCTGTTTACTTCAACCATCTTCCAAAGGATCAGTTGTGACGTGAAGCATAATATTCTCCATCCCATCTCTCTGCTGAACCTAGTCTGTATTCTTTCTCTCGGAGGGAGTGTTTTTCTTTAGAACTGGCACCAACACAGTGATGTCTTGCTCACATCCGTTGCGTATTGCCATTTGATCACACAAATTAAAAAGAGCCTGTGCCTGGCTAGGACTGAGTTGGAAAGGAGAGTAAAGAAGGTGCCCAAACCCCAATGGTATTAGCATTCAAGTGAGGTAGCAACCATGGCTACAAGATTACACAAAATAGAAATGAAGCTCATGTCACCGTCTGTGGTGGTTTTTTACCAAGAGAGGAAAAAGATGCATTGGTGGCTAGTATTTATATATCCAGAACTGTTTTCATGCTTGGTTACCTGGAAGTTGCTGCTGCTGCAGGGTAGAAAACCAAGCTATGTATCTACTCTCGTGGTTCACAATTGTACAAATACACTTTAGAGGATAAAGTAAGCTGGGAGGGAGTTAAGAAATTTGCCTCTTTTTGTAATTTACTTGCTGAAGAAGGCTGCCCTCTGAGCAGGCTAACTATTGCCACAGAAAGCATAGACATTTCCAGGGATTCAGCAGCAATCCTGTGCAAATGACCATGTTCTGGAGGAGGATGGTGAGGAGAAAACTGCTCCCATAAGGAGACTTGCCCAGGACAAATCTATGGTGCTGCACCTTTGTTGCAATGCCGAGTCTGTTTCTAGGTTTGATTACTAAAATAGCATATGTGAAAGGAGGCTGATTGCCAGTCTATCCGTGGTTGGCTTTGTACACACTCTTGGGCATGTTTGCTTATTGCCAGCAGGACACCTCATGTAAACCAGAGATTTAAAATGCTGCTGTTCTCTAAGACTTCATTGCATACGTACAGACTGTATTTATGTTTGTACATGTGATGTATGAGAAAATATATCCTATTTGCTTGTCCAAGTTTTATCTATGTTCTCCTGTGGAATGAGGTAACGCTTTGCTGCTTACAGCATGCTGATGTCTGCCCTCTCTTGCTGTTAATGTATTATTTGTGATACCAACTATGAGCCCCAGCCATGAACTGGGATTCCACCATATTTCATGAAGATACTGTGTAAGTGGGAACAAGAGAGAGAGAGTTCTGGCTTCAAAGAGATTATGAGCTACTTTTCATCTAGATCTGATAGGATGCATGCAAACAGCAATTGTTTTTTTAACTCCATCTGGCGACCCTAACCCCTTCCAAGATGTGATCTCCTACTGACACAAACATTCCTTTGGTCATAATGTCTAGTCAAACACAACTTTGTTTCCTCTGTGAAGTTTTATATGGACTAACTTTTTTTAATCTCTTTTTGGCCTCTTCCAGGAAGAGAGGCTGAGCAAGATTTTTGAGGTGTTAAAGGGAAGTACAGTAAAATGAATTATAGAAATGCTACCAAACTCATACTTCATAGACCAAACAAAGGTTTCACATAAGATGAAATATATTTCAGGCTGGGATGCTGATCTTATTTGTTTGATGAATCTGTTTACCTCTTGCATGCATCCATCTAACTCGTGAGAAGGCAGATATATGGAGTGGGAACTGAATGGTCTCAGACCTATCCATTCATCACTTGCATGAGGCATCACTTGCATGACTTTCATTGCTGGAGTCTCCAGATACTCCCCTGTTATATAGGAAAAGAAATCTTTCTTTCCTCTTGGTCTGCAAGATAATTAGCTTAATTTATAGATTTATGACCATTTGTATTCCCTAGCTTGCATAAGTGAACTTAAAACAACTCAGGTGATCTCAGAGCCACATCTGTTGTACAATACCCTTCATGTCCTATGGGAGTCGTGTCCATATCTAAGCTGGGCCCAACTGTTTGGAATTCTGCTCTTGTTCTCCTGCCCTGTGGAACATTTTGGAAAAAGTGTGGTGATTTTTTTAGGTCTCTGGTTCTCTGGAAAGTATTTTTGGGTGAATATGGAATATGACTTATGTGTGTAGTGACCTATTAAGAGCACAGGCTCTTATTTTTGGTACTAATCAAAATGGGGGTGTACTTGGAGTATGCTTCTTCACTCCTAGAAATGAGTTAAAATCTGCTTTTGAGAAAGGTGGTGGGCCATTGTCAATTAGGGCTGAATAAGGCCTTGTTTTCCTGCAATAGATACCTGGACATCTAGAAGGCTTTTAAGAGGGCCAAACCAGGGGGATAGTTTAATCTGAGAGCAGATGTCTTTTCTATTAGAAGATGTTGTGAGCTAGATGAGGCACTGACAGTGCTTACCTCTTTCTCCTACATTAGCCTGGCCACAGTTCAGATTAGATGCCTACTTTGCATGCAGGAGAATTTTTTGGCAGGTCTCTGAGGGATCTGGCAGACAATGCTATTTGCATGCCGTGGTACAAATATAAAACCATTTCTCTTTTCACTAAAATAAACCGGAGCCAAGATGCAGTTGCAGTGTCTAATGGATTTTTGTAGAAATAAATACAAACGGGGGGAGGAAGAAGAAGTAATATTCCCAGTGAAACCTGCTACATAAGGCAAATTCTCTTCCTTGATTTTACTGAAGTATTTATCTTTCCCCTTCCCCTTCAATCCTTGATCTCACTGGGTATGTTTCTGATGTAGAGATACTGTAAGATGCATGTCTGTGAAGAAACCAGTTGGCTGAATCGCTAGGGTCATTTCGGGTCTGTGTCTAGAAGTACGCAACACACAGTGGACTAGCAGAGAAGTTCTGATTTAGTACAAGTATAAAATTATTACGGTGCCCAGAAGAAGGGAAATATTTAGGGCAGCCCAAATGCTAGTCCAACACTGGCTTCATACATGCTGTGCTGTTTATAGGGTGGGGGCAAGGAGAAGAAAGAAAGGATAACTTAATGTTTTCCAAAGAATCTCCACTGGCATGTTTGTGCCTCTCCCTGTGCAAGGGTGTGTGACTCTTCTGTCCCTTTGAAGGGACAAACACCCACGTTTTAATCTGGAATGGTTTTCACCCAAAACAGTATATTCATAGTACTAAATGCTGATGATTCGTTGCCAGGCCCTGCTGCTAACCATCATCTCTGTCTTTCAGCAAGGGATGGCTATTAAATGGTATTGCAAAGCTGTGTGTCCAATGCTGCTCATTAAATAAAGACAGTGGGAATCCTTGAGGGGAAAAAAAAAAAATCGCCTGTAACCCCCAGACAAACCAGAGCAGAACATTACATCAGAGTTGTTAAGATACTCCCACAGCGTTTATTTTTTTCCCAGCTGTCATGGCATGATGCACATATTAGTCATTCTGTTGTATCCTCATATAGGGGGGCAAAACCATCCTTTAAAGCAGTTTGTCAGCATCCAATAGCTAAATGCGAACAATCAGAAATGATTACTCATTTCCAAAACTATTAGTGGTTAGTATCTTTGGTCATTTTAAACAGTGCTAAAATCACTCAGCATAGAAGCCCTTGGGTCATGGGTTATAAATTAATTTCTATCTGAACTTCCCTGATCACTCCTTTTATATCACTTTTTGTGCTTTGTAGAAGATAATTATTCCAGCAACCCAATTTGGCATTGTGCTAGGTTATACAGCTACCCCTCCTTGAGACGGTTCCCTTCACAAGGAAATGTTCCTTGCTCTACTTGATATTTCTTTTTACGTCTTCTTCAGACCAGTAGAAACTGGGTTTTTGGGGGAAGACGTATTTGCATCTCTATGGCACAACAACATTTTATCATTGCTATATTCAGGTTCCTTCCTTTCTCTTTTATCCATTAAATTCCAGTCTGGAGACATCACTGCAATGCAATTCTGCAGCAATTGTGATGGAACAGCAGAGAGAATTTGTATGATTATGGGA
>NW_010518101.1:0-35000 GCF_000687285.1 Phaethon lepturus | reverse complement strand
AGTCAGTCTCACCATTTCCCTGATCATTTTGCTGCTGTTCTTTTTGAATACCTCTCAATTTGTCATTGTGAATGCGTCTAAGGCAAAGGCATTATCACTTTGCTAAGTTTATAACACATCCAAGTTTCTCAGGCACGTTCCCTGCGTAAATACACTTCAGTGTAATCCTGCAAATGCATGCTATTTTTTTCTGGCTTCATATACTTGAGGTTAAGATTGTACATGAAAGCTGTCAAAACTAAGGAGATCCAGCATGTGAAGTGGTGTGCAATAGCATGGATAGTCCTTCTGCAGGGCTGCTTATGAGACCACTGTCTGGGACAGGCTCTGGCACATGCTGCACCCATCTCCAGAAACTCCCCCTCAGTGGTTTGTTTTGATGCCACCAGTCCCACCCTTCAGCTGACTCCTTAGGCACGGTCAAGACTGAGGTTAAGGGAAGCAGGTGGAGGTTGGAAAAATGGCATATTGCTTCTCATATGGCACAAGCGATCCACTACAAGTACCGTGTTGTGTCCACAGTGTCGTTAGTGTCGTGACTGGTGCAACAAACCCTTGGGCTGGTGGATTAACTTCTGCTGGCTTCTGTGTGAACTTGCAGACAGAAGAGACAGGGGTGTTCATTCTGCAGGGACATAAAGTAGTTGCTTCATTTAACCAGCTAGTTTTCCTATCTCTCCATTGGTAAGTCAGGTTCCACTCAAACTCTGAAACACAGGTTGGATGAGTGTTCACTGTCCCCAACAAGAGTCAACTGTATTTAATGCAGAGCATGCTGGATCAGCTACCTTCTGAATAGCAGGTTACAAATGTGCATGGCTTGAGGCAAAAGATACACAGTGGTAAACTTCCTCCCAGATGTGGCTGCAGGAAGGAAGCTCTGCTCAGGACAATGCTTGCCGTCAGTGCAACAAAGTAGAAAGTGGAACAGTAATGGAGAAAGCAGAAAATTATATGAGACTTCAAGTAACACCGGTATATTTAGCCAGGACTGTACCTGCCTTTTTGTAGGACAAGGCTGTAAGTAGAAACACTGAAGGCATCCCATTCTCACAGCTAAATCTTGTTTGATTTTTAAATAAAATATTCAGAATATACTCAAAAGTTAACTGCTGAAATGCATACTGTTTCCTTTCTGCAGCATGATTAATATTTTCTTCTGTCCTGCTTCCAGTAAAATTGCATTGCATCACAACACTGAAGGATAAGTAGATTTCCAACTCCCCCTCAGCAGCAGCGTCAGTTTTTAATCCACATACAGCATTTTAGAAACCACTGAAATGAGCTCTTTATGCTTCATGACTGTGAAGACTTTAATGTCAGCTTATGCATCAGGCAATGCTGAAGCATGTTATAACATGTGAAAAGCCACAGCAACCTCCAAAGAAATTCTTCCTCAAGAGACAGATAAGGAATGTATTTAGCCCAACCTGAGGGGAAAAAGTCCTTTGCAGAGCAGAACCTGGCTGAAATAGAAGAGCTCCTGAGACAAGAGTTGACTGTCGCGGTCCTATAGAGGTTTGGTGTGTCATTCCTCTCAAGGGTAAAGTTGAGCATCTTGCCTTGTGTCTCTTCTCTCAGCATTTGTGGGTTTGCATGAGGGAATATGTTTAGCAGTATAAGCTGTAAATTTCAGGCTCATTTCCCAGGAGATTCCTGGTCTATTAGAGTGTATTAACACAAAGGGTGGAGATCTGTCCTCAGCAGAAGCTCCTTTAATTCAAAATGCAGCAGAGTGGAGTCAGTTGCATGCCAAGAGAAGCCTTGTCTTTTTCTTCTTTCTGTAACATGACTGTGCTCCTCAGATGTCTATTCTCCAGCCAGTTCTCCTGTTCTGGTCCAAATCTGAAGTGTCCCAGTCTTTGCGACCAAGTCTGAAGTGGGGTCCTTGAGTGGGGTCCTTGTATAACCCTGTATCCCTGCTTCATCAGAGCTACATCAAGCTCTCTGGCTGCACTGCAGCTGCAGATTTCTCAGTACTTGGATACTCTTCTGGAATAAACCCTGTAGTTCCTCAAGCTTTGATCAGTTCTGCCAGTTAGGTTGTTTGCAAATATGCCAATGACCACACTCTGAGAACTGTTTTCATAAGACTTGCAAGTTATTGCCTATTGCAACTGGAGGGTGAGCCTGTATAAACAGAGACCTGCTTACTGCAGTATTTTTGTTTCTTTAACACTCTCTGGCATTAAGTGAAAGTTAGCATACCTGACTAAAGCAGGCACTTTTGGCTAATTGGATTTGGAGTGACCTGACGGGCTGTCACGCCCTGGCCCACGACATGCAGATTGATAGCTTTTGCCAAAAGCGAAGAGGCTTCACCACCGTGGGAGGTGATCCTCCAGCCAGGAAGAGCACTGTCCTGTGTGTGCTGGAGTGAGGACCCACCCAGATAGCTTTTCCCAGGTATGAAGTACCAAAGAGAGATCTGTGTCATCGCTCCTCTTCTCAATATCCTGTTAAGCTTCTTTTTTAGTTGCTGTTCTGCCCACATGCATTTAAATTCTTTTCTGCTTAATCTGTATTCACAGTATATTAGGAAAACAGCGTTTTAGGCTTGGTTAATACACAAGCCTTGGACCTCTGGAGAGCTGAGTGTAAGAGAGACACAGGTCACACTGAAATGAGCTGGGGTCTCATCCAATTGCTGAAGAAAACTTACTAATAGCAGCCATGCTGCATAATTTGATGTCATTCCACATGATAATGAGTTTTTATTCCTAGAGCTCCAGGCCAGAAGGGGTGAACAGCAGAAGGGCTAAGACATACTGGCAGAACTGTGTGCGTGCCTAGGGCTGTGGGACAAAAGTGAGCACTAGTGCAATACGACTGAAGCGCCTTGGCAAAGATCTGTGGGAAGTCCCCTGTCCTGCATGTCTGTAGTTGATGTAATGTTTCCTTCACCACTGCAAGCATTAGTCACGGAATAAAGTCTGTGATCTGTTTTGGGCTCTCTCCTTCCACCGCTGCGGGCCCAAGATTCTGTATCCTGGTTTAGAAAAATATATTGGGGGAAACTGAAACTCATTGGTTTCTTGAAGTGATGTTCTCTAGCTTCATCTTTTGTGCTCTCGTATTTCACATTTGGATCAACACATTTCAGGAAATAATGCTGAGATGTTACCAGCTCCCTGGCTGGTCTTCTGCATCAATCTGATGTTGCCTCTTCATCTTTTGTGCTCTCATATTTCACATTTGGATCAACACATTTCAGGAAATAATGCTGAGATGTTACTTTGATGCTCCCTGGCTGGTCTTCTGCATCAATCCAATGTTGCCTTTAATACTGGCTTTTATGTTGAGCTTTAACATACCAGAGGATTTTCCTGGTGTTTGCGATATGATAGATCCTCTGCATGTTTTCATGAGGCTGCCTAGGTAAGTTGACTGCAGGAGCCAAGCACTGCTAAGCCCAGGACAAAGCCTCTGACAAAAGACTTTACACAGTAGCAGAGGTGTGAAGAGATGTTCCTTGCCAGTCTGATTCTTTTCATGGAGCACTCTAGTTAGCAGATGGAGCTCTGGGTGTCCTTCACTTGGATTTGTTCAGCCAAAGGTCTCTTTTGTGGTGAGCAAGCTTCCCTGTCCTACAGAGAGGAGACATCATCTCTGCAAAGGAGAGCTTGGTGTTACAGTGTGTGACTTGGCTCTCAAAGAGGAAAGGATTAAAATCAAGCCTAGGTGGTAGGGTAGACAGCCTGTTATTGGGTCTGTGTTGCCAGGAGCGTTCCATGACTAGCAGAGGGTGAGGTGATTTGGCCATTTCCTTCAGTCCCTTGGTTCTTCCTTGCTAGCAATGTCAGAATATCATCTGTAGCTCTGGTCCCCCTTTAATGTTATTTTCTTGTTCCTAGAAACAAAGCTTTGCCAGGGAAAAGGAAGTAATTCTACCAACTTATGCAGATGCTTTGAGAGGCGATATGGTTAAGTTCGTTACTGGTTCATTATCTGCACGCATCTTTAGTAAAGGCATCTTTTTCAAAGTAGTGTGTGTGGTTGCACACAGACATCAGAGCAACTGGGCTAAGTCAGAACAAAACCCTAATCTAGTCTGGTATTCTGGCTCAGATGATTGTGTGTGATACCTGTTGAAAAGTAGAGGAGCATAGCAAAGATCCACACCACTTCCTTTGGATACTCAGAGTTTGCTACTATTTGCTGAAACCAGATTTGTTTAGCAACTCCCAGTGGATTTCTTTTCTATGTGTTCATACAGATCATAAGAGAGGATGGGTTAGTGTCTGTTCAGCAGTGGATGGATGTGGTGGAGTGGAATATCCAGTCTGTACTAGGGTGATAAATTGAATATTGCTTAGTGTGTTGGCTGCTCAGAGAAAGTAGTAGCTGAGATAGTCACGGAGGTGGTCTTGTCTCCAGCCTCTAGGGAGCTGGTTAGTTAAGCTACTCAGCACATTTGTACAGGAAAGATTTTGGTGATACACCATGGAAAATAATGGTCTGAAGTAGGGAGGTAAAGAGAAAGACTGTGATAGAAACTCCAATGTCATAATATGATATTAATTGATGGCGGAAGTTAGTGATTACATGGATGGGCCTCTCCTGTCTGAAAACCCATGTTTGTGATAGGAGTTCCCAGGAATTCCTGCTCTGAAATGTCCCAGGATGACATAATCTGCTAGTACCACACCATCTGCTTCTCCATCCATCCTAGACCTACCAGAAGCATATCAATATAATGAGGCTTTTTAGTTTCTTTCCTTTCTGGGCATGGTTCACCATCCTGGTAAGACTTTCGCTTCTATCTCTGTGTGAAAGGTGGATAAATGAAGTGAATAACACAAAAGCTGACTCAGAGTATCTCCCAGAATCTCAACTATCTCACCAGACACTTTGATCTCTGAACCAAATCAGAGATCAGGGAAATCAGGGAAGGCTTGAAAAAAACCTGGAAAATTCCAAATTCTACTTTGTCAGGGACCTGCATTAAAAGCTCTTAACCAATACGCTACAAGCTGTAAATGCAAAGAGGTTCCTCTCTGGGTTTAAATCTTGAGTCCTCGGCTATCTGCCGCTTTTGTGAAGTGGTTCCAGTCTAGTTAGTTTTCCTCTCTGCCTCTCTTAGCTTCTGAGCTGTTCTCTGTCTCTGCTGAAGATGGAAATGAGACAGAATGCTCCAAGTCCCCTTCTGTAGGGTTTATGGCACGATTTTGCAGGCAGTATGCGATGCAAGCATGAATCACAGCTCCCTTTAAGATACTGCTGCAGTCGATTCCCTGGCTCTTCCATCTGACTCAGAACAGGCTGTAGATTTTTGTTTTTAATCTAAGCAGTAGCCAGTTTACTCCAGAGATGAGTATTTGCTGACTGTTGCAACTCTGAGCATAAGAACAGCAGCAAAACCCTTGGAAAACGAGGCCAGCTTGTGCGTGTGTGTACAAACCTGGTTTCAAATCTGGCTCAGATTCTCTCTTCCAGCTCAGCAAGTGACTGACATGTTCACTTTAGCATAGCTTCCTCCCGAGACAAGCCGTGGGCTGTGCCAAAGTGCCGCGAGGCGTTCGCTGCGTGTTCAGTCGCACACTGGAGGCAGATTCTGCAGCACCCTGGAGACAGGGGTGAGATGAGGACAGTAGCAGCCATGATTCAGATCTGCTTTGCATTTTGGTCTTGCTGATAGATAATACTGAAAATTTTCATTTGCAGTGAACCAAGATGCAAATCCGATCCCACTTCAATAATGCCCCTGCGTTATTGAACTGATTTGAAAGAAAGTACTAGGCCAGTCCTACTTCCATTCAGTTCAAATTCAGGTGTGGCTGAGGTTATTGCAGTTCAGTCCATAATGGTTCATTAAAGGGATCCATAGGGAAAAATATGCCATTTAAATACAGAAATGCCCATGTGATGGTCGTAACACCTGGCATAAGCCAGAGAAATTCTTCTGTGCATCTCTCCTTTGTCTCTGGTGGGGCCTCGTCATCATTTGTGTTTCCAGGGCTGTCCTGCAGCCTGGCTCTTGGCTCCTTCAGTTGGGCAGGGTGGGTTTTGAGGGCTGTGGACCTGTGCTGGGAACAAGAGCGGTGCAGTCAGGTGAGGGACAGGGAAGACTTGTGTTCTGACAGTGCTGTGCACAGATGAGGTGAACAGGTCTCCGTGCATTATTCTAACATGGTAATCAAGGAGAGGTTTGATTTTTCCCTGCTTGTTTGCTTGTTTGTTGTTTGGATACAACATAAACTTTAACATGGAAGTAGAAAAAGCTATAGCGGAAAGTGGCTTTCAGTTTAACTTTCTTGTTTGAAATACAAAGCCTGATGCAGACCAGCCTCTGCAGATAGCCCTGACTTTGATAGCTGGCAAGAGCGTTTCTAATTTAAAAAGTCTCCCTTCTCTTCCTATTAGTTACTCCTCTCAGCAAGGCAGCTGGCGTGACCTGGGGATGTAGTGCTTGTATTGTTGCTGTGAGACAATAGCTCAGCCTGAGGGAAGAAGACAACCTACTTACCATGTCCTCTGGGAGTTGTTACAGTGAGACTCTGTAGAAACCAGTGTTTCTCTAAAGCTTACTGAGGCTATCTGCGACTCTGAGGAGTTAACCCATGAGATCTGGGAGATCAAAGAACTGAACTGAGGGCTATGTGTCCATGGGAGACAGGCTTTGGTCTCCTCAGCAGATGTGGCTGGTGTCATATGGGCTCCTGTATGCAGCCTCCACCTCTGCATCTTCTTCCCCAGTCAGAGCAGAGGACTGCAGAGGACAGGGCAACAGCGACCTGTAGAGAAGGGCAGCAGAAGGCAAGGGCACATCACGTCCCTAAATACCAGGCATGGCGTTCAACAGAGTGGTCACTGCTAATCTGCTGGCAGTGGTTGAGAGCTACCTGACCTAGCTCCACCCCGATGCTCTGGTGTATCCTAAAAACAAGAGTTTGTATGATTCAAGTGAAGAGGTAAGTGGAGGTTATACAAGGTCTGAAGAGAGCAGTGGGCAGGGGCCCAGCTAGGGTCAGGTGGTTTGCTGCCTTCCTGCAGTAATACATCATTTGTGACACCAAAACTCACAAAGAACAAGCAGCAGCATTACAGGGAAAGGGAACTGCTGTACTGCCAGAGGCAAGCGTTTTGGGAGACATGGTTTAAGATATCAAGACTGGCCATACATTAAGGCAGCCTTGGGACTGCACTTTTCACATCAAAACTACTGCGTTTTTCCACAGTAGCAGTGGTCTCACAGAAAGCATTTCTGGGTGATTTACAGAGCTATTGCAGTCATCAAAAATACATAAGCAAGCAGTGTGAGGAAAGTAGATGGCATATGCCAGACCTCTGGTTACCTGACAGCAGAGGGGTTCTCACACATACAGCTCAGTGACACCAGACACCAGGGAAGGTGCAGCTTATGCTGGCTGCACCAGAAGCAGCTACCAGACCCAAAAGAGGATTTTAGCTGAATGAACCTGTCATGTCATTGTATGAGGACAAGTGAACAACATTTGCTTTTCTTGCAGTGCTTGATGAAAATAAGAATTCAGTTGCTCTGAATGACTAGAGATGCATCTTCACTGTGCAGTAGCTGTAAGTGAACTGTAAATATACCAGGCACGGGCAGTTTCCACTCAGTTCCTGAAAATATAATTTCTGTAGCAGTACAGCTCTGCAGCTAACCTAATAAATACTGGTGCT
The DNA here is from genome assembly GCF_000687285.1 of Phaethon lepturus. Lineage (NCBI taxonomy): Eukaryota > Metazoa > Chordata > Aves > Phaethontiformes > Phaethontidae > Phaethon > Phaethon lepturus. The sequence goes on along the minus strand of NW_010518101.1, from coordinate 27,356 downwards.
GAGCAGGGCTAATTATCTCCAATGCAGCACTGCCCTGGCATGGCTGTGCAGCTTCTCGCTCCATAATTAGCTTAGCTGGGACTTGTTTGGGTGTCTGCACTGTCCTTCATGGTATGGTGGAAACAGTGAGCAGTGCTTGGTGGAGAAGCATCTCAGGCATGCACCAGACTGCAGTATTCCCCTGCTTTTAATGTAATGGGGAAGTGCTGGACTCCAGAGCAATGAAGTCACTTAACAACTCTTCTTGAAAATTTGTCTTTGACTTGGGTGAAGTTGTGGTCACCTTAGACCTAATTTTGGAGCAGCAAGCCCTTGCCTCTTCTGAAAACACTGTTTGATAGTATATGGTACCTCTGAGCAAAATGTTGGCTAGCATGCTCCGAGTTTCTTTTTTTTTTAAATTTTTTTTTAAGCAGTTACCAATGTCATATAGATAATTACTAAATGGTACTTCTCTGACCTACAGGGGAATAGACCTCTGTCTCTATGATCTCATTGCCTAAAACCATCTTAATAAAAAGCGGATGTTGGGAGGTGATGTAAGTAGCTGTGTGGAAAATATTTGGGGATTCTCTAACTCAAGGTTTTGAAGAACAGATACAACAAGTGAATTGGTAAAACTGGCTCAGTGTCAGCTACTTAAGTGAGAAGATCCTATCACTACATCCTATCACTAGTTCAGGTCCAGTTATATCTTAATACAGGTTAATGCCTTACATGGAAAGGATTGATGAGCATTTTTTGAGAACTAATCCCAGCCAGCTGTATAAACACAGTGCCCATTTGTGTTGGTCTGTAAAGACACTCTGTTTGTCTAAAGGTAATTTCAAAACCACTCTTGTCCTTAAAAGAAGTTATCCTGAGGACAGGAGATGAGGGATATACCTTAGACCAAGATTGTGTGTTTTCCACTAATGCTTCCAAATGTGGCTTTTCTCTTACTGTAGTACTGGATAAATGAATACACCTCCACCTTGGGGATTGGTGTCTTCCACTCTGGCATCGAGATCTACGGGAGAGGTATGAAGTATTTCCTTTTCACTACCTGCAGAGCATGGGGGCAACTGTATGGCTAGTCTGATATGGAAAAGCACCCCAAACTTACAGCTTTTGGCAAGGAATGTTTTCAGGAATGAAAAACTCGGCTAGTTCTCTTTTTACAGTCCATTGTGGAGTCCAGCAGGAACTTGTGCAGTTCTGTCATGAACCATATAGCCCTTCATATTTTCAGCATGTAACTGCAGCCTCTGTAGCTTGTGCAGGTGTGTAGCAGGATGGCAGATAGGAGGGACCAAGTAATGTTGGAAAGGCTTTTGCCGGTGAAGGAGCAGGAGAGAGAAGAGGGGAAATAAGGGAGGAGGAAGAGAGGCAGATCAGTGGTTGTCTTGAGACCTCCATATGCACATTGGTGCTAATTCCCTGCCAGGGTAAATCTGTTTTGCAGTAATTCTTTATGAATGTCTATGGTCTAGGAATCTTGGAATATGGATTTCCAGATCTTGGAAACTGCTCTTTTGAAACATCAGAGTTACAAGGAAAAGAAAATGTCTTGTAAGACTTTTGAAATTGTCTGGATGGGGTTGAAGCTGCTTAGAGCACCTACTGCAAAAGGCGCAATCAAGGGATCCGGGAAAACAGCTGTAGTGCAGTGAAGGACAGACTAGTATCACAGACTTCCCGTTTCCTTCTTCAGCATTAAATGGGAATGACTTGGGGTATCTTACTCATGTTTTTTTTAGCCAGTGCCATGCAGTACATAAACCCCTGAGGTGCCATGCTCCATCTTGAGCACAGAAGCTTTCCCAGGCTGTGTGAGATGGTGAGGTCTACAGGCTGTGTTTCACAGGCTGTGCAAGATAGCTTGTATGACATGGAGGGACCTCCTGGCTCGACCTGCCTGCTGAGGCAGCAGAGCACAATCAGCTTGACTTTCTGCAAAGAATTCCCAGTTGCTACCTGTAAATCCCTCTGGAAGAAGACGATTGATTTCTCCCTACTCTAGAAAAGACTTCCTCCAGCTGGGTACCACCACCGACAGTCTATCGTAGTGTTTCTACATGCTTCCACTGCAGAACTTTCCACTGAGAAGAAGCCACTTGGACAGGGACACAGGGAGACTCGGAGATTTTTCCTGGTGCTGTGGGAAAGCAGTAGTGTTAAGATGGAAGGGAGGCTGTGAGGGCATCCTCAGGCTGATAGGTAACCGGACAGAGAAAATGGCTTTCAGAGTCTGTCTGAAACCGATGTTGGCAACAGCCCAGCCCCTGCTGCTGATGCTGAGCCGTGCAGACAGCTGCCATAGACTTTCTCCTAACATTGCGTTCATTCAATTACTCACAGTCTGTTTCTTTCCTTGTCAGAGTTTGCCTATGGAGGGCATCCCTACCCTTTCAGTGGGATTTTCGAGATCACACCTGGCAGCGCGGTAGAACTTGGCGAGACCTTTAAATTCAAGTAAGGGCCCTTTTCTACATCTTCCCCTCTGCCCCCGGCAGCCATCGGTGTAGGGGGAACAGGGAACTCCTGTCCCCTGGGTCCCCCTTTCCCTCTCCTCATAAGTGCCCTAACTGCATCCTGTTCGTGATCCTGGTTCAAAGGCAGCCCTGCAGGGATTTTGGAGGTGGATAAAAGAGCGTGTACACTAAACAGGGAACAGTGCTGAACTGTGTTTGGCAGGGTTTAAAAGCATACTTACAAATGAATGCAGTTCTCTCTTCCCATTTTCTTCATTTTCTGTGCTCCCAGTTTCACCTGTCAGCCGGAATGGGAGTAACTGTGTTACACAGAGCCAGCGCACGGGGGGAAAAACAAAACCTAGTCTTTTTATGAGTATCACCTATTTATGGATACTGCACAGACTACCAGAAGTCATCTTGTGTGTTTATTGCTACTCTGTCCCAAGGGACAGGCCAGCTGCTAGAGGAGTCTGAGACGATGCTGCATTAACGTGTTGTTCAAGCTGCTCAGGCTGTGGGTCAAGGAACTGCCCATGGCAAGTGGGGCTTGACCTTCCCAGGCTGCGTTTATGTTGAGGTTTGTTGGAGACTTTTAGAAGCATTATTGCTGTTGAGTGAATATTGGGAGAAGCAATAGGTTTCTGCATAGAGTTCTCAGTCTGCTCCTTCCTGGTCCACCCCATGGAAAACGTCTTCCTTGTTGGCAAATCATCTCCTCTGTCCTACTGGAAGTTACTATGGAGGGGCGATGGCAGAGTGGGAGCAGATCCCCAGAGCTGAGACTTTCCTGGTGGTAAGCAGGAAGTCCTTGGGGTTGTAGCTTGTGCTGTAACCTGCTTTGTGGATAAGCTGGGGACATTACTGTGCCATTTTGTTAGTGAAAGTCTCTGATAGCCCCAGACATGCATGTCCATGTTTTAAGCCTGTCCTTCTTGCCATTTCTGGCAAGATCATTTGCCTGATCTTGTCTGATCATTTCCTTTTTCCTGGGTATGTGTCACTCTCTTCACTGTATCTGTCCATGTTTCCTGTTGCGTGTTTTGTTTTTAACTAGAGAATCTGTTGCCTTGGGCACTACGGACTTCACAGAAGAGGACGTGGATAAGATTATGGAAGAGCTGGGCAAGGAGTACAAAGGCAACGCGTACCACCTGATGCACAAGAACTGTAATCACTTCTCTGCTGCTCTGGCTGAGGTGGGCACAGCTATCTCTTTTTTTTTTTTTTGGTATTTTTTGCGGCTTCAGATCTGTAGTAGTGCTTACAGAAAGGGAACTGGGGTCAGCACAGCCTGCCAGGCCAGAGCCCACTGCCCTTAGTATTTTTGGAAGCCCTTTGCTGTTGAAAGGGATGGGAGCAGGAGGTGGAGATGCGGCAGGTTTATCACACATTTGGTCTAAATTATGTGGGGAAATTAGGAGTGACTGCATTTTGTTTCACTGAATAGGCACTGAGCAGGAATTGGAAGGACAGACCTGTCTAGCATGCAAATGTGCATCACTTCAATAACAAGCACAAATAACCCTACATGATCTGCAAAGGAATAAAAATGGCTTATCAGTGTTCTGCAAACAAAAATTTGCAGTATTCAGGAAGTGGGTGTCCCTTTTCCTTATTTAATATGCACCATCTAAAACCCATTTTAAAAAACTATTGATTTTTCTCATAGCCATCTTCCTTTGCTTGCTCGTTTTCATGTTCACAAAACCACTGTGAATTATAACAGAGCTGTTATTTCTCTTCAGAGAGAACTGAAGCACAGAGAAGCACAAATTTATCTTGAGTGTCTGCTAATTTGGGATATTTGATTTTCAGTTCCTGAAGATTTGAATATCTGGGGGGAAGCTGCTTTCTGCCTCACCCCCCAGATGAAATGCTCAAAGTGTGTTTCAGTTAAGGTGTGAGTATTCAGCACTTGGCTAAGTCTCAATTCAAGATCTTGACCCAGTGCCAGAAAAAGACATGAACAGCACAAAATGCAAGTGACAGTCCATAAAAACTGTTTCTGTGCTTTCCATAGGTGTGTTATGGCAAATGTAAGGATAGAATCTCATTCTTTGCAATAGAGTTCAACTACTTTAAAAGTGAAACTTGAATTTCTCTTTCTGGAGTCCCCATCCTCATTCATTACACATTTCTCACCTTTCTTCATCATACGGGGCAAGAGTCCTGTGCCAATAACCTCTTTTGCCACAAGTGTCCATTCATGCCCAAATAGGCCTATCGGGGATCTTGAGCGCAGTGAGATTCTGTAAAAAAACAAAAACGTATGATTTTGTAAGAAAATTTCTAGTGAATCTGTGAACCAGCAATTAATTTAAGAGGGACCGGCTTAGGCTCTTAGGATGACCAGTTCTTTATTGGTTTCATCCTCCCTAATTATAGAAAGAGAAAATAACATTGAGTCCTTTCTGTAAATGTTAGCAGATAACAATAAAGAGGAAGGAATTGTATTGGTACAAACAGAGGATGAAGTTTCAAGCAGTACAGTGATCAATGTTAGCCACGCTACGTTGTTTTGGAGTCAAATTATCAAATTACTACAGCAGAAAAGAGGAACTTAAAGATTATGAAGGAATCCCAGGAGAAAGCTATGTGACTATTAGCAAAAACTAAAAAAACTCTCTACCTACAGCAGTGAAATAAGGTCATTACTTTGATATGTAAAATTTCTCTCTCATGTCCAGGCCACAAGCTCAAAGCCATTCTTCCTTGATTCCACTGCTACTTGTTGGTGAATCCCTCACCACCCCTCCCTTGTCCAACCTTCCAACACAAGTCAAATAAGATAGATCTCAATAAAAACCTACTAGCATATTTTAAATTTTGCTTTAAATACACCTTCAGTGAACATCTTTATAGGAGTGGAATTTAGGGTTAAGTTTTCCTAAAGAGCTTTCTTGGTGGATTCTGTGTGGTCATTCACTGCCCCATAATCTGTCCAGATAATAAAACAAAAGTCTAACTGGCTAGTTCTGACACTTCTGCTCCCAGGAGTAGAATTTACTCAGGTCAATTTAAATAAACCCTCAATAGGTGAGCAGGATTTCTTGTTGCTGTTGCTCTTCACATATGCCTATGTTTATCGTTCCTCTCCAACATATTAAAAATGCAAATCCAGAGGAGGTGCACTTCAGGCCCAGGAGCAGAAGGCCCTGGATGGTCTCTACATCAAGATACAGAAAATGTGAGCTGGAATTCTTAAAGAAATAGCTGGTGTTAGAACACTAAGCCAAAGTCCTAGTCATTCAACGTGCCTCAGTCAGCAACATTAGAAATGTGGCCACCTCATGACAGATGTCTCCATCCCTTCTGGTAAACACAGTAATTTGGCAATCACTGTGTTTTGGAGCAGGATGAGAAGTAGCATAGCTTATCTTGGGATACTTCTGACCTCTTGGCGGAAAGACTGCTTGTAATCTGTTGAGACAGAGGCTGCTTGAACTGAAAGCAATGAAAGTTTCTATTCTCATTTCCCAACATCTGAATGCTTGCTTAACTTTACAGCCTTAGTGCTTTTTTTTTTTTTTCTTGCTGTAGTTCCCATTAAAACAAAACCAAACCTATCACATTAGGAAGCTCCAGGCCCTACCATGTAGAGCTATAACATGCAGCCTTATAGTGTGCAGAACGTGCTGACTACATGATGAGTGGCTCTGAAGGCTGTGTAGATATGTGTCACCACAGGGTGGAAAACAGAACTGATATTTGTGCCCTAAAACCAATCCTGAGACAAGTCTGTTCAGTGTTTGCATCGCCCTTTCCTTCAGACTCTTCATCTGTGAAGCAGCAATAATAATAATAACTAGCACCTATTTATGCACAGCCATGTTATGTGACAGTTAAAGACGGGAAACTGGAAAAAGTATTCAAAGAATTAGCAGAAAAAAATGTAGAAATTTTGTTCATCAGAATAAAATCGCTCACTGGAACCGGGATTTAACTCTAGCAACACAAAAGGCAGCCAAGGATTTTAAGTGAGTATAAACTCCCAGTCTCTCTGCTGCTGTAGCCCAGCTGAAAGGTGATGCTATCAGTACTGCAACGCCCTTTCACCACAGAGAGGGGTGGGGACGGAGGCTAATTTTTATCCTGAAAGGGGGAATGACCAGCTCTGCTCCCTACAGCCCTTGAGGCCTTTCTGCCCAGGGGCGTAAGCAGCGTGGTGAGTTCAGGAGGTGGTTGTTCTGAGCCTCCTGGGTAATGCCAGGCAAGTCACATCCCTGTCCTGTGCCTAAATATCCCTCCTTGCATGCTGGGTTATTTCCTTCCTTCAAAAAGGGCTCTGAAATCTTTTGACGCCAGCGGTCTTATTTGCCAAGGTTACTTAGCTGGTTCATGGCTTGTATTGCTCTGTATAAGCCAGCTTCACAGCCGTGTGGTGATGTGTGAGTTACTGTGTGTTTACACAAATTCGTCTGGCGAGCCTGAAGATTTGGTTGTACGGCCATGTGCTAGGTAGCTGTGTTTGGCCTCCTTAATTTCCTCGTCTGGCTTGCTAATTAGTATCCATACAGATGTTGCGCCAGTGGCTGGGCCCACAGGGGCCTCCATGGTTGGGAGGATACCATCTGGTCATATGGACTGAGGGCAGATGCAGCCACGTGTCCTGCTGGCTGAGGTCACGATTCTGCAGAGGGAACGGGAAGGAGGTATGAGGCTGGCTCTCCCTTTCTCAGGATCACACCGTGAGACAACGTCCGCATGTCCGATCACCAGGACCTGTAAGCCAGGTTCCCCAACCTCAGGAGGACTACTGAAGCCACAGGAGTCAGACTTTTATTTTTAAAGTTTTTCTTTTCTTGTCCTTCTCCTGTGTTTTCTCATCCTTCTCCTGTGTTTTCTCAGCAAATAGAACAGAAATCTTTGACCTATACCTGTTTATGAATGATTTTTCTGTCAAATTCATGTTTAATACAATGATGCCTCAGGTACCACCACCTTAACTGCTAACTGTTGTCTTTAACAGTTATAAAATTTGTGGTCTCACTAAGTGATGCAGACTGACTATCCTAATGGTTAGGGGCATGTCCAGACCTACGTTCATGACTATGCCATTTGGCTATTCATCTTGAAAAATCCCTGGACTGCAGCAAGTCCAGCACAGGCAGATAAGCTCTAGTTGACCACTGGGCATGACTTTGACCTGCTATCTACCTCTGAAAAAACTCACTTTGCAGTGCAATTGCAGCATAATTGCATGCTGCTGTGGCATTGAGCGTCTCCCTACAATGCCATGCATCTCTTCTGAGTCTTCTACCCACATTCACTTGTAAGCTGCAAGGGGTTTCTTACTCCCCCATTGGCACTTAGCTCTGAATTTTCCTTACTTCCTGCTGCAGACTGCCAAGCATATTCATACTTGCTCAAGACTTGGATCTCTCCTTGCTTTGCGAGTTCCCTATGGACTTCTAATGAGCAGCTACTGGATCAAAGAGGCATGGCTGGGTCTACTCACAAAGCAGCTCCTGTGGAAAGAAAACAAAGAATGTCCCGGTTTCAGCAGCAGTTCAGACTTCATCTTTTCCAATGCCATTTCATGGCAGCTTTCTCATTTCTCAAACCAGCGAACGTGCTGCATGATCAGGATTCTCTTCCTGTGGATTTCCTGAGAAGTTCTTCTTCATCAGAGAACTTTGGGTTATTTAAGAAGTGAAGAATGACCAGAGAGTGTAAGTCTCTGCCTAGTAAGTGCCACACACCATCTTCGTTACAGTTTTGAAGGAAGTTCTGACGTAAAGCAGGGCAGAATTTCCTAGTGGATAGTCATGAGAGAGTAATCAGATGCACTCCCTGTGCATGTGCCCAGATTCAATTTAAGGTAGCTGGTACATGCTCCACTTAATAGCTCTTTGCGGTCTCCCTTTCACCCTTGTGGTCTGTATCAGTGTGGAAAGGTGAAGGGAGCTTGATCTAAGCAGGGAAAGTTAGGGTTGCCTCAACCTTTCTGACTACTGCAACATGGTCCCATGGTACTTATATTTATAAACCACCTAAGAAAATTGTTTGTGGGTTAAAATGAAGAGGTTCAACAAACTGGGATTAGCAATTTGCCTCCAAGAGGCTTATTCCTTTCATGTTGCTTATGTTGACTGTCCCCAAAATCAAGTAGTATCAGTACCATGCTCTCTGAAGAAACTGTCCAGGAGGATGGGCAATTCTTTGGGGGACTTATGCCTGCACTTTCTGCAAAGAAAAATCAGTCAGGCCGTCCAGCAGCACAGCCCAAACTTCCCATCCTGTTCTGAGCTTCTGTGCCTTTCCACATGTCGGTACTCCAGGCGGGTAATGTTGCTGGCACATAGCAGGGATTTTGGCATTCTGATAAGGCTATGCACTGGTGGGGAATTCAGTTAGGACCACATCAATATTGGGTGAAGTCCTTCTGTTTGATTATCTGTTGTTAAGTCACTATGATCCTAACAATCCCTGTGTATACTTAGAGCAGTATGTTCGAATGGCTTTTCAAGGAATTGCAAAATACTTATGTTTGCTATGAGTTGTTCTGGCTTATGAAAGAGGCTAGTTAAACTCTGCCAGATGGAAACCTTTTATTGGCTTTTGAACACTAGAAAGACCTTTTAAAATGAAAAGAAAGGTGAAAATAATTTGTTCTTTCCATAATGTGATTTGTTGAATTTCCTGATTTTTCAGAACAAGGAGATGTGAGATAGCAACAGGACAGAAATTACAAATTGCTGTAAAGCAGACATAAAGGAAGAGGAATACACTTGTGCTTGCAGGCAAAAACCAAACTCAAAGTAATTCCCTGCAAGGACCTGCATGTTTGAGGTCCCAACCATGCTACTGCTTTGCAGGAGCACTTCTCACTGCAGCAGTGGGCCACAGGGAAATATGCCATGAGGTGCCGTGAAAGACATGCAGTTACACACTCTTTGTCACCCAGACTGTTCTTTGAGCATAGGTAAGGGTAGGTGCATGCAGATACAGGGAACTGAGATTGCTCAGAGGGTTCTTTTCAATGTGAGAGCACAGCTCGTGATTCCCCTGCAGCTCTACAAAACAAGTTGGGCTTGTGGAAGGCAGATACTAGGCAAGGCAAACGCAAATTTGGCACAGCTTGTACCCCCAAACGTGTGTAAAGGAGAAAGATTGACTGCCAGGGGTTCAAATATGCACATATAAGAATATAAGCCCTGCTGGTGCCTAGGCATATGGTGAGTGTACAGTGCCTGAGGACAGCATCTTTAGAGAAGATAGCAGTAACTAGAGGATCAGAGGGAGGATAAAGGTTTTCTGCTTCAAGGTTCTTCTCCAGTCTGCTGATATTCCTCAGTGCTGAGTGTAAGGATCACACCATGTCACCGCAGCTTAAAGACTCTGAAAGAACTTTTGCTGCTTAGCCCATTCACAAACAGAAGATGACTCATTTGACGCCCCACCAGCAATTTTCCATGCTTCTGAAGTTTCCTGTCTAAGATAAGCTATGGAGCTGTGTTCTTACCACAGTGATGACAGTTGCTGCAGCATGTCTCAGAAAAGGCCAAACCACCATGGAGAAAAATACCTTTGAACCAGCACCAGAACTGGAAGATAAGTGGAATGACTCAAGGAAACACCTCCTTCTCCCTTCATCAATGTGATTACTGCCGAGCAACTGGCATGATCCCTATTTAAGGAAACTCTTCAGCAGCTTGCTATAGGATGCACGACACATAATCATAAAAGAAGTGTGGCTTCTGAGCACCAGGGAAGATAGCCCCATTTATTCCCCAATAGCCTTACTCATGGTGGAATACCCATAAAGTCAGTGGGTCTTATGGAGCCTTTTGATAAGATACGGAGTTGATGCTCATCATAATTGGCAAATTGAGAGGCACTGATTTGATTCACCTTAAAAACTGTTGATGTTGGAACTTTATTTGAGGACAGCAGTGACAGAAGGTTTTATTCTTTTACTAGGTCTTTCCTCCTTCTTTCTGAAAGAGGAATGATTTCTTCCTGATTTGTATGTGTAATTTACCTTAAGTACCAGAAAAGGTCAAAATCCTCTGTATTTTGCAGTTTCCCAGCCTGGAGTTAGTTGACTGTCTTGCAGCTGCTCTAAAACTACCATACTTTTTTTTAAATTTTATTTTTAAGGAGAAGGCAGCCAGGAGAAGGCTGAGTCTGTTTTAGTAGGACCCGTTTGTGTTTTTTAAAGTATGGCCAGAGAATCTGCAGTAGCCCCCTGGACAAACCTGGCTCAGAAACACCTGAATTATCTGGTATGAATTCCCCTAGAGTCACTGAAAACAGAATTTGGCTGCATGACTGAGGGATGGTGGAGCACAGTTAAACATCCCTGTTTGCTTCCTAAATTATCATGACTTTCTCTTATACCCAGAGAAAGCTATTAAAAAAGACTAGAACCAACTCTGAAATTAGTGTGCGTGGTTCACGTCCCCATGTGATCATTCTTCAGAAGGCTCTTTAAGGTCATTTGGATTTGAGGGATTAAAAACCCTGCAGGAAAACAGATTGGTATCTCATTATCCAGCTTCCTTTTGTACCCACTGATCCTTTTCACCCCTTTATTCCTTTCAATATTAAAGGATCTGTTTCCTTATTGCTCAGTATTTCTTGATCCAAAGGATTGGATCCAGGGGACAGTGCTCAGAGATGCTGTCTGGGTAAATGGCTAAAATTTGTACTAATTATTAGAGCTGAACTAGGATTTTTGGAGTAAACCAAGTTATCAAAAGCAGAGCCTTTCACTGGGATCTGACAGGTTTATTAGAACTTTTGCTAGGACATTTTGTAGGTTCAAACAGAACTTTTAACTGGTGAGACATACTCATCTGCGATTAGCTGAGAGCTTCTGGGACAGACAGAAGCTTGCTGCGGTGTGGGAGAGCAAGTTGGACTAAACTTTCATTTACCTTTTCTCCTAAATTTCAGCAAAAATTCTCCTGAATATCAGCTACAAGATGTTGTGGAGCAGAGAGTCCCTCTGCCTCTCCTCTGGGAACCGTCACATAAACAGGGAGGTAACACATTTCAGCAGGAGAGGCCTAAATCAGAATTTGTGTGCTTGTGGTTTTAGAAACTCATTTTGAAGTTGTACAATTTGCAGAAGTTTCCAGAGAGAGAAAAGTATTTTGGGGAATTGGGGGTCTTGTTCTTGGGCTGAAGGGGCCTTGGAAAATAGACCTGGAGGTTAATGAAGGGAGCTTGGCCCACTCTTTGTTGACACAGGAAGGGAAGAGAGTCTCCTAAGAATCTGAGGTGGCTTAGGTAAGCCTTGGAAAATTCTGTAGAAGCCTAGATGAGACTGGCTCCTACAGGGCAGGGATTATGGACCCTGTCACAATCAAATGCTTTGCAGCCAGAGTCTTGGAGCTGCAGCACTGCAGTACTCCACCTGGGAGGTAAATGGCTCCCAGTCTCCCAAAGTCAGCAGTACTCCCTCAAATCAGCCTGAAAGGATGATTTCCAATAGGAAATACCTTGAAGAATAACAGATGGAGTCTGTACAGAGGATGGTTACAGAGGACTGAAATAGGCATCTAGCGTACCCACTATTGATGCTGACACTACAGTGATATTATTTAAAGCTGCATGCCAGATCGGATGGAAATGCTTGGTGAAGCCACACAATCTGAATCTCCTTGGGAGGCAGGGGATGATCTTGGTGCAGTCAGGCTTGCTTGCATGTGGGTCACATCTAGGCTGGATGCTAGGGCTTCTTTCCCCTTTTCTTTGTATTATTGGTAAAGATCTGTCCTATTGATAGTAGCAGAGAGAGGCTTTGTCATTCTGTATTAGCGTGATAGCAGGAAATATGCATCTCTCGTAACTGAAGCGCAGCGTAAGATATCTCTGTGATTGGCTTTAGAGCTATGTCTGCTGTGTACTTCCCTGATGGTACGGCTGTCTTGGTTGTCCTTTGTCAATGTGGTTGGAGCTTTGGTAGAACAGATGGATCTTACTTTACTGGTAGGGGGTGTGGACCTGTGCAGAAGTGACAGGAGATGGTAGCCAGTGCATATTCTTTTCTCCCTGGCTATTCACCTGTCCTTTTTCAGCCAAGGTAAAGCTGACAGCATATAACAAACTTACATCAGAAGCCTGCTTTCCTTAGAGGAGCTTGACTTTCAGTAAATTGTCTGAAAAAGGCAGGTCTGCTGAATCAAGGACCGAATGAGGGCAGTTTTTTAATCATCAGTGAATAACTCAAGCTTAAAGCTTTTCAGGTCCATCCACAGGCACACATGAGTTCTCATCATAATGTTATTAAAAACTAGGAAGCTCTCCTTAGCCTGACAGTTATCAGAGAGAAAGGATTAAACATCAGAGAAGGAAGCTTCGGGTGGCATTTGAGTCACAGGCAAAAGCGGCAGAAGCGTTTATAAACCACCCCTCAGCAGATCCTAAGTAGGCAAGTAATACCTGTGTTTTCCTTAGTCAACAACTGCTTTTCAGTTGCTCCTGTTGTAGAGGAGGAGATAGGTGTTTTGTTGCATAAAATGCTACGTGTGATTCTGTTAATGGCAGGGGACACGATGCTCCCAACACACAGAAAGGAGAGAAGGGAATGAACAAACAAACAAAAAAACAACCACAGGGCATGAAAGAACATTAAGAACACTTTATTTCCTGGCGCCTGAGCCAGTCCTCACTGAAGCTGATGGAAAGACTTGTTTCGTTGCAGCAGCCTTTGAATGTTGTTAGCTCTATGGGGAACAGGCTGTGTTTGTTTTCTGGTTTTTAACTGCCACATACATTTAGAAGAAGCTTATTAATAAAGACGTCCCGCACCTATAAATATCCTCATGGTTTCAGATGAATGTCATGTTTTTCTCCTGTTTCTGCCTGTAAGTACACACAATTTTGACTGCATGCGGCTAATAAACTGCTATATTTCATTTCAGATGTGGCTTCTCTGCAGTGGTAAAATGAGATTTCTAGGTGTAGCTTGTGTATTAGTTGAAATTTATTAAGTATTTGAGTGAAGGCTGCTATAAAATTATAAACAACTTTTTCCATCATTAACATTTCTAGCCTTGCTATCCTGAATGAGTCCTCTAGCCCAACAAAAATGATTAGTGGGATAACTCTTATGCACCTTTCAGCTCTCAGTCCATCCTCTTTCCCCTAGCTATCTACTTGTGCAGGGGAATAGTATGAGGTGACAAGTAATTTGAAATAGAAATCACATCACCCCCAAATGGCAAGTTTTTATCACGTCATTTCAATTTTTTGAAAAAGGGCTGATTTTGCCACATGTACCTCTATAGTTATCTCAGGTTTTTGCTTTAATGTGATCTATCTAGCCAAAAAGATTAAATGGGAAGATATTTTAAGAGTAAATTTGGAAAAAAAAATCATATTAGCCTCTCGGGCTGGTGTGAATTTGTACCATCTATTTTATTTTATCTGTTTTTTGCATCTGTCTTACCAAACCCGAAACCCCCACGTCCTTATCTGTTATAAATAAGCATAATACCTTGGAGCTAAGTTAGTTCACACTATCTGGGGAATTCATCTCTAGTCACGCCATCGTGGAGCCTTTGAGTCTTTGTGTGTACAAATGCCTGAGAACAGATGCCTCTTCCACAAATGAAGATGGCAAGGAAAATCCCTGTCCTTTTCACCACTGCCTGTTGATAAATGAAAAGTGTCAGGAGTGTAAATGAACTGTCCGAGTGTGTTGATAGGCTTTTGAGATTGGAACCTTTTGCTTAGGAGTCCTGCCAACACTGCTAGACAGAAGGTCTTTCCCTGTCCCTGTAAGTTCCTGTATTCTCTCTTCTTATTGTATCTCCACCCACAGTAACCTGCTGCTCACTAATGTTAGGTAGCAAGGCTTGTCACTGAAACACAGGATTTTCTTGGTCAGCTATTCAGGAAAAAAAATATATGCTCTTCATGTCCATCCCTCTATGCATATGGGTTGGCCTGGTCATGTTCAGCATGTCCATAACACGTGAAAGGAAGACTCTACTAGGCAACAGCTGTTCTCAGCCATTGGTCTCGAAAGAGCACCTGCTAAGAGAAAGCAGTTCCTCTTCATGCCATCATGATAATACGGATGAATTGCAGTTGTTCATTCATTTGGTGGGAGATTCATTATTTTAAATGTCACCAACAAGGCCAGACTTAATTATACTCAGCATTCCCAAAATGGTCATCTGTTATGAGGCCACTTGCTGCCTAACTTGTCATCTGGCAGCTGCTGGCTGTACTTAGAAGTGCTGGATCTTCATGCTCAAAGAGGGTATTGCCATGCTCTGGTGTTGGTACGTAACTCATCAGTGATGGTACTCATAATTCAGCTCAAATGTGCTTCATCAAGATGCCACATTTGTAGCCATCATGCCTCTCCAGTAGTGGCCTGGCCAGCGAAGCTGCAGCAGTGCTGCGAGTGCTGAGGTGCTATAAGCCAGCCGCCTTGTTTGACCCAGAGCGATCTACCGCGTCTCTCTTCTTGGCACCTCCGTGCACGCAGACTCTTGCATAGAGGTTCTCTCCTCAGCTCTCTCCTTCTGCCAAGGACCACAGAGGTGACCAACACATTTCCACTAGCATCACAAGGGGAGCAAAGACTGTGGGTGTTAGTCCCTCCTTTCAATGCTTTCCCTTGTCCTCCACTCCTGGCTAGTCTTAGGGAGACAGTGCTGATGCTGCTTCTGCTTTATGTGGGAGGAACACCTGCAGCCCTGGGGAGGACCCATAGCCCTGCCTGCTGTGGGACTAAAAGGCATTGCATAGGAGAATGGGGACATTTTAGACAGTTGCTTAAATTAATTTAAAAGGGTTTTTTTTTCCCTTCTTCCCTTTGACTTGGGATGCTACTTCCCAGAATGCAGCCTCCATTACTGAGCTCATTCAGCTTCATCTACAGTTTCTCAGCTGTACCCTTTCCTCTGCAAGATGCAGGCCATTCCTGGCTCTGCTGAATGTGTGCTGCATGCAGCTTCAGAGCCCAATGCCACCTCATCTATTCTGTTGATCCCCACAGGCTAGTTATATTCCCTAGAGTAGAAATTGTAGTTTTTACACGGTGACTATACAATAAATCTGTTTCAAGCAATTGATCCTAGTATGCCAACTCCACCAAGGTGAGACTGTGCTTTTGGGTGTGTTGTGAAGGCTGTACGTCAGCTCTCTTTCTGGAATGTTATTTTCAGCGTATATACCATGTGCATCAGGAGTGCAGAGTTAGAGGTACGTTCCTCGCGGATGCACTGAGACTCCCTTAGCTCTGCCAGCACTGGGCAGTTATATCACCAGTTTAGTTTCTGCAAGGTGGTTAAAAAGATGTCCCTGTTAACCCATGTTAATGGTTTATTCCATTTGTGTCTGAGTACTAATTAATTGCGTTGCCATGCTTCTCTTTCTATGTATGTTTTTTGGCTGCCCTAGCAGAGCCTGCAAGCTTTGCCTGGGCAGATGTGTTGGTTTGTATCTAACAGCCTTATTCAGAAATGCTGATAAGCATCATCTATGCTATATTTCCTATGCGTTGTGGGAGCCAACTCATGCAAACACTGGAAAGATTCCCCTTGGGCTCTAAAGGCTTTGCTCTTAAAGTGCTATGGGGTGTGTGTTAGACTCCTCAGGCATCAATAAAAGCCCTTTTCATTCTCCAAGACACACCAAGGGGAATACTGTACAGTAGCTCATATGGATATATGCCCCATGTGGATGCCACCTCATCTTTAGCAAGGCTGCTAAGTGGAAGTGGCAGTGGGTGGGTCAGCAGATGTTCAGTGCTGAACTCTCCGAGCCTCAGTTTGAAGACAAGAATTGAAGTAATTAGCATGTATTGTTTGCCTCTGCTCGTCTTGATTTTCACGGATAGGAGCACTACATGGTGGCTTTGGGAAGGCTCACTTAAAAAAAAAAATTGCTAAATGCCTTGAGTTATACCTCTGTGCATGGCCTGAATTGCCCCAATGGCATCATCCAGCACAACACAGAACTTAATTGCATTCGAGAGCTTTCTCTTAGGATCTACAACTAATCAGCCCTTCACTTTATTTTGAAAGGGGCTCAGCCTGTTAGACTATCACCTCAGATAATGTCTAGCATATGCCCATAGACCCAAAGCCCTCACAAAATGCAGCACATTGATAGTATTGTCCTCTAGAAGGCAGGAGGCTCAGCTTCTTCCATTGCTGGATGGCATTTAAACCCATGTTTCCCAGCTGCTGGGCTGTTCCCCTGCCCACAGTAAAACTTTACAGAGAAGTGCTAAGGCCTTGCTGAGCAGTGATGCCTAGTTTAAGAACTAGGGCGCTTAGGGAAGAGTGATGGGGTGCAGTCCTTACTCCCAGGGCAGTTTGTACGTTTTAACCAGTGACTGTTTAGTGCAAAATAACACAGCTCAAGATGCTCAGAGGATCTTTCTGTATCCCAAATTAGTTGTTTCTTGATGAGTTGAAATCCTGGTGTGGATTTGACAGCTGCCTAGAAATAGCACCCAAACTGTCAGGTCCCATTTCTCCCGCACATTTGGCTTCAGCCACGGATGTCTGAACTCTTATTTCCACTTGACTCTGCAGATGCCAGCTGGGTCATTTGCAGTTCTTGCACAGAGTCCCCAGAAGAAGCTGCAGCTATGGGAGACTCGGCTTTCTATCACAAGGTGCCGCTCAGTGGAAGCTGCAAGTACATGCAGCCTTTGCTGAAGTTTCTGCCTGAAACGGGGTCTGGTCTCTCGGTGGGCAACCAGAAGCTGCGCTCGCTATCCCAAACACTGGATTTCTGTCTGTGGCAGGGCCTGGCTGCCTCTGGGGGTTGAGAATAACTCACGCCCTCAGGAACCTGACAGTGAGAAAAAGATGAGGAAGTGTTATGCTCAGCTATGATAGCTGGACACTGCTCACCGGAGGCTTGCAAAGCTTGGGGAAGCCCTACATGGGCTGAGGTGTTCCAGCCATTGCTGCCAGTAGTCCAGCCTCTCATGTACTCCACAGGGTTTCCCATCCCAAACACTTTTCTGCCTCAGATAAGCTATAGTTAGCCCCTGAGCTTATTATCTCACATAGACTTAGCCCTTCTGTGTCTGTTTCTTTAAAGTTGCTTCTCCAGTCAGCCATGTATTAAAAGGCTCAGCTACTTTCTTGTCCAATGTCAAGTTCAGGCTCCACTACAGGTATGTTAAGTTTTGTGAAGTGGTGGTAGCAGGACAATTTGATATGATGGTCAGGAGCAGCAATTTCTAACCCATAACAGTTTATTATTTATTTACTAACTCTGACAGGACAAGTATGTGACTGATCACAGAGATATTTACCCCCTTCAAAAGAGAAAACCCCACTTGTCTGGCACGGAAGAAAAAAAAAGTAATATCCTAAACTCTAAAACATCTAACAAAGAGTTCTGCTGATGGAAACAATGGATGGTAAGAGGGTTTTGCGAGTTTAGTGTTCCAGTGTGTGGTTTTCAGTTGAGAATTGCCCTGAAGAGCTGCAGTAGGTAGATTCTTCTGTGGCTTCATACGCAATTGGAAAACACCCACTTCATCTTGCGTGTGCTGTTTTGTTTAAACTCAGTTGGCTTAATCCCACTGCAGTCAGGTTTATTTGATGTTTCTGCATTAGCTAAGTACCTCTGGATGCTCCAGCACAATATGCTTTATGGCAAGAAGTAAAAAACACAGAAGCAGGCTGTCGTGTTTGTGGCATTCCCTGCCGTTGTCCTTTTGCTCCTGTTGAGCATTGTGTTTTGCTGTGGAATAGTAACGAGGCTTCACTGACAAGAGGTGAGGACAAGCATGACTGAGAAAAGGGAAACCGCTTTGACTTCATCATTATTCTTAATCTCCACAAACTGCCCTTTACTGATTGATGGCCTGATGCCCACACATCTCCATTCTTTTTCTGGCTCTTCCTTGCCTCACTGATTCATCCTGGGTGAAGAAGCTCCCATAAACAAAAGGCAAACATCTCAGCATTGCTTCCACATTGGGAAGTGCTATTTCAGTTGCTAGGGGATCTGCTTAAAAAAGAAAGCCAACTCTTAAAAACAGTATTTCCATTTCAGGCAGCCTTGCCTTGTGCTGTTCTGTTGTTTCAGCTAATTTTCCAAAGAATCATACCCCAGTTTTCCCTGTTAATATCTGGGCGCAAGTCTTTATTATAAAGACTTATGACTGCTTGAGAACTAAATTCACATGCACCCATACATCACAAGGAGCGTAAACTGAATCACTTCCTCTACTGGCAATATGTTCCTTAAGTTCATCAAGAGGAAGAAAGAGAAACACTACAAAATCTAGAGGCAATTGTGCTGCAGTTTTTTGTCTTTGGCTCATGTTCAATGTTCAAGTAGAACATATTGAATACAACAAAAAAAAAATCAGCAGTATTCTTGTGAAAATGATCAGATATGTCTGGTGAGAAAATCAAATGGATCAGCAAATTTTCTATGAATGAGTCTTAAACACAGGTGGAGAGATCATCTGCTTATAGGCTCAGGCAATAGCTCTAGCAATGGAAACCAGAGATCTGTATGGAGATAAAGAATTGCTAACAAAGTAATTGTCCCCAGATTAAAAATTTTAAAAATACAGATTCATATAGCTGTACCTGAGGTTAAGTAGAATGCAGCACTGGTAAGAACTGAAATAAAAGTCCTTGGGGTGTATTAGGTAAGGAACAGTCTATGCTTGCAAGTAATTTTAGCAGCTAAATGGCTCTGCTCATTCTCTGATACCTAATGATAATGTCTTCAATTTCACACATTGATTTTTAAACAATGCATGTCAAAATAAAGTGAGTTCTGTAGTCAAATTAGCAGGACACAGGTTTGCCGCCTTCTCCACACCTCATTAGAAACTCCATGCTGTTGGAGCAGGCTAATTCCCTTATCCTCAAGGTGACTGTTGGAGTGGGGCTTAAATCGTTCTGCCCAGGCCACACGCATGAAGGACCAGCTGTCATCAGCCATAACAACTATAACGCAGCACAGACCATCCTCTAGCAAGTCTCCAGTTGTGCTCCCTGAAAATCTCTTGAAACCTCTAAGCACTGCATTTCCATTGTCAATAACAGACATCTTAACAAATAATCTCCTTAGTGGATTACAGACAAACACCCTCTTAGTTTTTGCAGTAATTACTATTAAATTAAGTATAGTTTTAGATGAGAAGAGGGTAGGAGGAAGAGCAAAGGAATTTAGTATTGGCAGAAGGTGCAGTATGGATAACCCCGGAACCACTGATCCCTATAAATTGTGGGACGAGGTCTGTGGGGTGGAGTTTCCTCCCTGCCTGTCTTGGTCCATGGGAGACAGCGCAGGGAGGGAAGAAGAATTCAGGCATTATAACTACTGTACCTCCCACAGACTTCAGGCTCTAGTATCCTGGTGAAGGGCCGCACAGGCATTATATTTAGTAAAGACAGGCTCTTGAGGCACCCCAGCTGTTCAGTTCCACGTGCTGCCTCCTGTGTCTGGTGAGGGAAATGGTAAAATGTAAAGGGAAACTTTCCTTACAGGCCCTAAGCCAGATACTGCTACTAAAATCTGGCACCTGTACGTATATGTGGTCAAATGCTACGGAAGAAAGGAGCTGCCCTATGCAGCAACTTGTTTCCTTGTGCTGAATATGAGATGATCTTGGAAAACAATATCTGTGCTAGCAGAGTGTAACCCAAATCACTGCCAGGAGCATCGATGATGAAACACAGCCCTAGCAAGAAGCTCGTACTTTTCTGTTTTGTTTCTTGCTTTCCCACATTTAGGAAATACCCTATGAGAAGAAATGAAAGGGTGATGTGCTAGGACAGGAAAAGGACCCCCAGATACTGTAACCTGACCGACCTGGTGCGTCAGCCCAAGAAGGAAAAGGGAGCAGCAAGAACAGCTTCTCAGACACCTCCATCCACCTAGGCAGGCTCAGCTTCTGGGCTCCTCCAGGTCTGGCCAGCAACAGCTTAAATATTTTTCCAAAATTTTTGAGCTACTTGGAAAATTAGTGTTGAGAAGCACCAGCAGGCCTGTCCTTTCACCCATGGTCTGCCTGGAGAACAGAGTGTCCAGAGCTGTTGAGGGCCATGAACTCGGTTTTCCCTGGCCTCTGCTATGATGCTGACAAGGGCTATGGCTGGCCGGGCTCTCTGCGTGTCGAGCAGTTGTGTCGTCATTTGCATTTATAGCTGTTTCTGACTGCAGAAGATGCTCCCTACATTTCAAACACCTCTCTCAGGAATTCACCCTGCCGAGGTGGTGGGGTGGATGGGGATGACATTGCCACCATGCATGTGTTTTGGTACTATTAACCATGCTCCTTTTTGGTTTGCTCCACAGATACTATGTGGGAAAGAGATCCCCCGCTGGGTGAACCGCCTTGCCTACTTCAGCTCATGCATCCCCTTCCTCCAGAGTTGCCTCCCCAAGGAGTGGCTGACCCCAGCAGCTCTACAGAGCCACATCAGCCTTGGCCTCCACAAGGAGGAGCAGGGGGACACAACGGACGAGGAGTCCCCCTCCACCTCAGCAGCCCCCTCAGCCTCAGGCACATCGCGAACCTGTAGACATACCCGGGTCTAAACTGTGTTCAGCGTGTCCTCAAATAAGATTCCCCTCTCTCTTGTACTATTTCTTTCTCGCAGCCTTTCGCACACCTTGGTTTCTCTCTTCTCTTCAATGGACAACATGGGGGAGGCAAGACCCTTTCTACTATGGAGGTGAAGCTTCAGTCCCTTTTCCAAGGGCGGCCACTACAGTTGCTTGGCAAAATGACTATGAACCCCAATGCTAAACAGAGGAGTGTGGCAACTAAACTGGATTGTCCTCCCAGGGCCCCCCATGCTCCTCGATCCACAGAGAACTGCTGTCTCTCTCGGGCACGAGAGCATGCATATGGGCAGGGGGGTACCATGCTGTGACGTTCCTTCTCTGGAACCGTTTTATCTTTTTATCTCTTCCCCCATCCATGTGAGCCCAGCAGCCTCCTCTCTATTTTGGCTGGGTTTGCCATTCCCCTATGACAAATCTCCTGCCCACACGCAGTGAAAGAAGCAGAGACAGAACTCAACCTTCTCATCTCTTAGACCAGCAACAAGCTCCACTCAGCCCCATCCCTTTTGTAATTATCAGGTTTCTAACTCATGTGAAGGACAAATGAAAGGTGCTGCTGTTCTACAACCACCAGTTTTCAGTACTTAAATTTAAGAGCTCAAATGGCTGTCCTGCTTTTGAAAATAATAACAAACAACCTAGAAAATGAATGTGTTACCATGGCTTTTCTTTGGGGTCAAAAAGAGGATGGGGCTAGTGCTTAGAGGCAGCTACTAAGTAGATGTAGAGATGATTGTTGACCATATTGGTGCTTTTTGGCACAGACCCGTCTCAGTTCCTCTAATCCTAGGCAGCGTCCCTCATTTCCTTTTTTCCCACAGATTTGCTGGGGAATCTCTCTCCTAGCTGACATTTGCTGGCTGTCTCTGGGGTGATGGCCCTCCTGAGCACAAGGAGGAGGAGAGACAATCTGTTGGGAAGGTCAGTATTCCCTTCAGCTTTTCCTCCTGTACTCACAGACCTAAAATGTGGCTCCAGAGCCACCCTTCCCCAGCCTATTTTCAAGCTAATCCAAGAAGGTAAAAAATAAGTGGTGAACTCAAAGAATGTCAACCTGTTTCCTTCTCCTCCCTTTTTGGAGGTGGAAGGGGAAACGTAGGGCCATATCTGGAAAGGATGGATGACCCATCCAATGCATGTGTCACCACGGTGCCTTCCGTTGTGTGCACTACTTCAGTGGCATGAAAAATGGGCACAGCTGGCTCACTGGCCCCTCCAGGCTGACTCTTGACAAGAATCTGGTCCTTGGATGTATTTATGCTCATTCTGACAGCTGACGAGAAAGCAGAGGAGGAGGAAAGGAAAGTACACCAACTCTTCCACTCAGTTACCTCACTAGGAGTTCTAGTCAGAAGATGTAGGGAGAGAATCAAAGGGGAAATCCAGGCCCCCTCTCTCCCTTGCAAGTCCTTTTGGCTACACAAAGGAGGATGCAAAAGGAACAGGCACAGTGTTGAGAGGGGGTTGCCATTTTAGAAATGCTGTTCTCAACAGCTACTACCCAGTCAGAACTTCCACCCTCTATCCAGAAAGAACTACAAGCCCTTAAGATAGGTGGTTGTTTCCTTTTATTGGTGGCAATAGCATGCTAAGTCCAACCAGCTGTTTCTTTAGCTCAGGTATACAGAAGTGTGTGCTTTCAGGGCTGAAGGTCTTGGCTACGATGTACATCATGTCTGCACAGACAGTGCTTAATGGTTTGTTACATGTGCATGCTCTTAGTGAAGCAGGAGGCTTAGGAAAGATCTATTGGATGGAAATATAACTCACAGGATGGCTTCACTCCACTGCCTCCTGAAGTGATGCATGTTTGGGGAACAAAACCTTTACAACACGCCTCTCATTTTCATCCACTGAGCAAATTGCTGCAAGTTCTGTACCGAACTAAAGTCATGTTCCTTATTAACCTTGGCTACTCGCAGCCAATACTCCATTATGAGCAATTCTGCAGCTCCTGGTCTCGAGTCCAGCACCAATCTTGACTACCCTGCCTTGTCCAGGGATGTTTAATAAGATTTCCATCCTGTTCTCCATCCCGCTGCCCAGAAACCACGTTGCACAATGTACTGTTGCACTCTCTATTCCCCTGCAGTCATGGTCATTGCAGCCTAAACCAGCAGGGCAAGCTTCATTTGTCTGTAGCTCCCAGGGTGCCTGCCAATAGCCAGCAGCACATCACGTGCAGTGAATTTTAAAATCTCTTTTTATTTCCTTCTCTGGAGGAAAGTGAGAAGAGGCTTTCCCAGAGCTTTTGTCTAGGCCAGGGAAACTGCTGTCAGAAACACCTAGTTCCTGATGTGACAAAAGCCAGCCGGCCATCGCCCCTGCACCTGAGCTCCAGATAAAGCACCAGCTATACGTCTAGGAGAGAACTAGGGCTCCAGAGGCACGTTTCTCACAGAAAACCCTCTCACGGTATTTCACAAAGTAAAAGATGCTTAACTGGCTGCATGGTAACCCGGACAAGAAAGCTACATTCAGCCTCCTTGGGGACATGAATATGTGAAGTATTGGGAACGACACTTGGGGTGAGCTGTCAATGTCATAAAAAAAAGATGTTTGTTTATCTACTTTTATGTTTGTCTGTCTGTTTATGGCAGTAGGGGTCACATTACAGAGGCATCAAACCTCTGTAAATCAAAACCTCCTGTTGTAAATCAAAACCAGAATATATTCCAATCTTCAAACATGTTTCCCCCCACCTCTCTCTGTACAAGGTGACCAACCAACAATGACAAGAACAAAGGGACACTGTGGAAATAAAAGTATATATTGATGATAGCTTTACCTCTGTAATTTAACAGCATTTTAGATTATTAAACATGAAGACATTTTAAAAGCCTAATTTACTGTTCATTCTGGCATGGTATGTTTGGTTTAGGCACTTTTCTTACACTTCCAGTTATTACAAAATTATTGCTGTTATTATATAATTATATCATATATGTATTTAGTTACACATTTGCTTTCTCTTGCTGTTTTAGAGCATAACACCATGGGAAAATTTTAGATACCAACAGTTACGAATAAAAACAGAAGAGCAGCTTGTGAATCTTAACAAGAGCATCCTGTGGCAGTGGCACGAACTCTTAACCCTTCTTCTTACTGCCAGGACTTGTGATGCCCTTTTAAAAGTTGGAATGAGAGGGCACCAACTCTGCACATGGGCATCAGCAGCTGTGGGTTATGTCTCTAGCACAGAGCTAATAGTACTCAAGTGGGACAGTAAGACTGAAGGGGAGGTCAGCCTAATGCTGGAATATTAGAGTTACAATACAAACTGTTTCTCGGCAAAGTTAGGGTGAGAAGAAAGAGGCAAGTAATAACCTCTCTTCTGAGCATGTCTGTATCTGTCACAGCAACTCTCTTAATTTCAGGAGATCATTCTTAGAGGGTTTTTTTTGTCAGCTGGCTTCCTCTTCATGAGTCTGTGATTTGAGGCCTATATCTCTCAAACTCTTACCAAGTTTTAATGGGGACAGTTGTGCTATCAGAGGCCCTGGGTGAGCTGGTCCCCCAGCACTGAGCCTGTGCTCTGTGATGAGTTCATCCCAGTCTCAGCACAGCATGGGGATGGCCACAGACCTCTTCTCTTGCTCCCATTGCTCCCAGCTGAGAGTTCGCATTTCTGGAATTCAGACCCATGTTGCCTTCATGTTGGTGAGGTAGTCAGGAAGCAGTCATTTCCTGCTATGTTATTTTTTTATTCTTTAGTTCTATTTATTTGTCTCCAGGCTGGAGAGTCTCTCAGAAGAAGTTAGTGCCCACTGGATTGCAATAATGTTAGCTTATCTTCTTATTATAGGTGTTTGATTTTCTTCTCATTTTTGTTTGTATATGTGTGGTGGCTTTTATTGTCATGTTCAGAAAACTCAGGTACCTCCACCAATTCCTTGATGTGATTAATGGAGAAGACCAAAGGAAGTAATCAACAGTAATCATCAGTGTTTCATTTTCAAATGGTTTTAAATTACTCTTTTTGTTAAGGCAGCACTTTGTCCCCACTGTGCTTGCCATCAGGCATTGATTTGGGTTGTGTAAAGGCTGTGTAGTGACTCAGGAAGAGGAGCTTTCATTTTCTCAGCTCCACTCTGCCATTGCCACAGGCTACCAGAACATGGCCGAGCCTTTGGCTACAGTAATATGTGAAAACACAGCAGCCTATGCCTGGAGAATATGTGCTCTTATCTCTAACAAGTCAGTGCTCCACCACTGTGCCTGTGGCTGTAGCTGAGAGGTGTCTGAGTGGATGGCATGGCACATTTAATTACTAGGAGGGATGAATGACTAAAGGCTCTAAATCTCAGGGTAAGACTGTCCATTAGCACTGTTGTAGCCAGCTTTGTTTTGAAAAGGCTATAAAAGTTTTTTGGGATCCAATGTGATTGGGATAAGGGATAACAATGCAGGAAAAACAGACAGTATGATCATGACAATCTTTCCTTAGGAATCCAGGCTACAGAATGAAAGACAAGGCTAGTGGCCAGGCCTTCACAACTGCTTTAATCAGTGAGCTTTGATGGAAAGTTCAAAATTACAGAAGGTGGCCCTCAGTAAAGATGTGTGTTGACCCACAAAAGCTAGTGGGGACTGCATGTGCAGCTGAACATTGTTGAGCTGGCTTGTCTCTTGTTACAAGTAAAGACTCAGCTGGCTAAGTTCTGGTCATCCACTGGGTGAATACTAACACAGCCTTCAGCTCTCACTGGAGACAGCAGAGGCTGCATACATTTCTCTCCAGTGGTGCCCTCCATGCTTACTAACCCTGAATGGCAATGTTTCCTGCTATTTCAGCCCTGTTCTCCCTCCCACCCTGACAAGGTATCCCAGGTGTATCTTAGTCTGTCTGTGCCACTTGCTTTCCTGAAATGTCCTGACCTCAGTTCTGCAGGCTGGCTTTTCTGACATGTGGAATGAGGCGAAATCCCTAGCTCTGTTGAGATTCAGTGTACTAGTCAGTCAATTGAACTAGTCATCATTTGATCGTGATTTTGCAAAGTGACAGATTTTTGCCTTTGAGGTCCACTTTACCCAAGCCAAGTCCTTTTTACCAAATACCCCACAGAAGGACAAAAGGAAGTTCAGAACACAGAAGAATCTTGGGAATCTCAGTCAAGTCCTCTCACTTGAAAGTCTTTGTAAATGTTCAACACAAAACAGATAGGTATGCTCAGTGAGGCTAGTAACCCTACATATGTGAAATACATCCTTTGCTGGAAGTTCTTACAAAGAAGGTATATGCAGTGCTAAATCTTCTCTAGGCTCCAGACTGCAGTCTGACAGGTGGAATAGCACTCTCTTCACAGCTGGGAATGCTGTGGCAGCTATTGATGCTCACATGGATTTTTCTTCATTATGCACAGCATGAGCCTTCATTTCTTACCAGACTATTCACTGCAGGCTTTTCCCCTGTCCACTGGAATGGATTTGTCCAGGGAAACATGTTCTTTCACTTTCGAGGTTCTTGAAGGGAACTTATCCTGAGGGACTTCCTGTGGCAAACCTCCCAGCCACATGGTAGCACTGGGCTCCCCATCAGGCTCAGGGTTATCTTGAGAGCTGCCTTCTCTGTAGTCTTTTGTTGTTGTTTTCTCATTTCTGTGACTTCAAAGGTGGCTTTACTGAAGGTGAATTAGTCTTCCCCTTTCCCATACACATCCAAAGGGAATTTTATCTTAGCAGGACAATTCAGGGTCAGGCCTGGGTTACGGCAGTTTTGTGGATGGTGCTTTTATCTCACCATTAGGGACTATGCTGTAGTGACCAACTTTGAATTTTCAGTCCTGGAATACAGACAGACTGAACTGCCACTCGTGGATGTCATTACCTTAATACATTAGCACAATATACACGCACAATGTTTTGTGATATTCATGAACAGGCATTCACAGGTACAAAAAGCATTCGACAGTAGCAGCATAACGTGCAGCAGCCCCAATCCAAAAATGACAATGCCACCGTGCTAGGTGTGGTACCAACACCCAACAAAAACAGCATGTTTGCACAAAAAAGCTTCCAGGAGGAATGAATGGGTGGGGAGGTTTCATTCCACGTGCCATAGACGGCTGATGAAAAAAAAAAACGGGGGCAGAAACCTCAGAGGGCCTTCAGGAGAGCCCAGGTTTGGCAGCCATAGAGCCACATCATTTTAAGCCTCGATTCCCCTCTCACACACACGCCTGGCATCCCCCAGCCTTAAATCGTAGCTGCACGCTCGTGCAGGCGACAGCATGGCCCCAGCCCCCTCCTTTCCCTCCCACAGGAACAGGGGAAGCGACACGAAATCTCGGCATCTCGGCTACGGCTGGGGTAGGGCACGGAGACCCGCTCCCCAACAAACGCTTCTCCTCAAGGAGAGCCGGTGAGGTG
>NW_010518100.1:1772-2935 GCF_000687285.1 Phaethon lepturus | reverse complement strand
AGCTTGCCGGCGGGGTTCGTCCCCCGAAGCAGCTTAAGAAATAAGAAGGGGGGTCAACATCATGCACGCCGGCCTTCTTGGGACGCCTCTACCACAGGGCGGCGGGGGTTGCTCGTCCTGCCTCATGGCTGTTCGGGCTCCAGTTGTGCTGCCAGGCGAAGGTGCCCTGTCTGAGCAAGGACTTTGCTGCCTTTTCTCCCCTAGGCAGGCTTTAGCTACACTTCGGGATCATAGAGATAGGGTTTGATGCAGATGACGACGCCAAAAATGATTCTAAGCCTTTGCTGCTCTTTAGACAGCTCTGGCCTTCAGTCCCAAATGAGCACTGGACCAGACATCCCAGCCCCTGAAACGTTTCTTCTGTTTTTGTTTCAACAATGCAAAATGGTCACGCTCACATTCTCCTCAAAGCTATTCCGAGTCACAAATCTTCTGGTAATCACCATAAAGTATAGAACCTATAATCTACATCCTTCAGAAAATGGTATCAATCACAAAATTCCACTCTTATTTTGGAGATTGTAATACCTACTAATTAGAGGAATACTTGGTAACAACATTGTTGACAGATCCCTTATTTTTTGCCCTTGACTTACCTAACACAGCTTTGGAGAAAATAGAAATAACCAGATTCCAGAGAGGGAACGTCACCTCACAGATGTCACAGAACTGAATCCTCGAGTCACTGCAGAAACAGACCCGTTCAGTCCAGGAGAGAAAAACGCATTTCCCATGCACAGCGGCAGAACAGCCCTCCTGGCTGAGTGCAATGGCAGGGCTTACGCCACCCTGTCTGATGGGACTCTCTGCAGTTCTTGCAGTATTTTTGATTTGAGTTAGGCTGCAGGGAGGAATTCTCCATGTGGTTTTTGGAAAGCCAGTTAATGCTTTAAATGTTGTCACCTGGCTCAGGGACCTGTTGACTTCTTTTTCTGGGAAGTGATCAGCCAGAAGGCGGCACTAGAGAACAAGCCCAGACACGTCCTCTCAGGGCTGTCACTTGTCACCAGGGTACAGAAACCTTAAATCCTGCCGTCATCACATCTCTTTTCCATTGTTGGTAAGTGTTCTGTGTCTCTCAACAAGCATTTAGCTTGCCATATTATAGGTTTTTATTTACACAGCAGTAGTAGATACAGAAAATGTTACAATGTCTTCACAGG
>NW_010518100.1:0-1741 GCF_000687285.1 Phaethon lepturus | reverse complement strand
AGGAATGCCTTGTGGCATTAGCTGTGGTGCTATGGAAAAGCAAAACGTGCTGTATTATTGAAAATCTTCTATAGAGGTGAAGAAAGCAGTCTGCATTTAGTCCATTAGCACTGGATATGAATTTTCATCATTGTGATCACAAGCTCCTTTAAATCACAAAAATCTTTAAAATAATCGTCTAATGTTGGGTTTTTTGACAGAATTCACCAGAAGTACATTTAAGAGAGAGATGTTTGATATCTGATGTAGGCAAGTAAAACCACATTTAACATCTGTAAAGTACCTGGTTTCTTTTCCTTTATTTTCCCTGCTTTATAAGATAGTAATTTATATTTTTTGTTAACTAATCTAATACAGTCTATTAAAAAGCCCACTGATTTCTACTGTTTGAATTTCTTTTTTTATTTATTCACTACTGCTGCACAGTAACTTATGTGCTGATAGGAAAATGTTTTTTAACCTAAGGCAACACCACAGCATGTTATAACACAATCAGCATATTAGCATGTTTTAACAAGTTCTTTAATATAGTAAAGCTAACTGTACAAGCAGATCCTCCCCAAGACCTTTCTATATATGGTTGGGGTTTGCCCATACATGTAAGACCGAAAGATTTTATGATACAATTTTTTCATATGAGAGAAACAATAAAAGGGATGCTCTGTGATACTCAACATTAATTTGCACACTGAGATTCCAAGCTTTGACATCAGTGCTCTTACTCCTTTCATCTTGTCATAACGTTCTGGCATGACCCATCTTGGCTAAAACAAATGGAGCAGTTCTAAAAAAGGCACTTACAAGAGGACTGTGTTTTTAACATTATTCATTTTTTTCTTTGGTATTAACCTCTGCACAAGAGCTTAGAGCTGTACTCCTTTCTTGCAGAATCTTTTACAGGTCTGATCACTTATATGCATTGCGAATTAGAGATGGAGGATATTTTTTGAGCGTTTCATGTACCCAATACCAACCAACATTACTGGACCACTCTGTACTGTGGTACAATTAAGTCTTCTGGACAATGAATCAGTAGTATTTTGGAAGGCTACATGAAGCCAAGCATCTTTCTCATTTTGGCTTCATGACCTCCCTGTTTCCCAAAGTGGCCAACTGCTCCAGTTCACAGGAACAGGCTATTTCCATTGGCAAAATGGAGCAGTAGGTTAAAGTATCTTAACTGAATCTCCCACAGTTAGGGGACAGACTGGGACTGTGGCAGGACAGAGCATCTTTCTGTTTTGTGTAAGACCTTGGTGACACTACCTGCCTCACCGACTGACTAGCAACAGGCTCAGCACCACCCTCTCCCGTCCCTTCTCCCAGTGTTTTAAATCCCAATATGAGTATACCGGCAGACATGTCAGCACATACCTGACATCCCTGAGGTATCGTGCTTGTAGTAACACCACAAACTGCACAGAAAACATAGCCATCAACAAAATATGAGATCTGAACTCACAATGTACCGAGTTAATGCAGTTTTCTCTAGGAAGAAAAAGATATTTTCATAAGGGGACGTGTCTCTCCTTCCCACACCAGATTTCATAGTGCATCAGAAGGGCCAGTTTAACATCCCATACAAAGGCTGGATGTCCCACAACATGTGACAGGCCTCAGAACCTGCTTTTAGTGGCCTGGCCTCGACAACACAGAGCGCCTGCAAACGAAATGAGGAGCCGGGCCAGGCAGGGCGGCAGGCCCACAGGAGGCTGGCAGGGCAGGGTGGCCTCAGCCCTGC
>NW_010518099.1:0-21128 GCF_000687285.1 Phaethon lepturus | reverse complement strand
AGCCTTAATGATTCTGTGATTCTGTGAAACAGCACACCGGGAAACACATCTCTGCACCTTCAGAAACAGCCACTGCTTAACACAACCATTACCAGCAGTATCGCATCCATTTCAGTTTGGTGCCTGGTTCTTCTGCTTGATTTCCTCTGCTCTATATTTTGTACAGAGATATGGGGTCTTACCACTGAAAACCACATATATATCCTCCTCACTGATTTGTATCCTTCCTTTGCATCCCAGAAAGTCAGAACAGTAACTCCACATACAGTATATTCACCCTGACGTTCCTTCTTATGCAATGGGGTGCTCCTTCCACCACTTCAGTATGCCTTCCAGGTCTGTTCAAGGAAATGAAATACAGGTCCAAAGTAGAAGTAACTCAGCTTAACTGATTATCAGAAAATTTGCAGAAATCTGATTGCCGTCCAGTTGAATGGATGATAGCATAAACCTCCTTGGGGAGCGTCCCCTTTCAACT
The DNA here is from genome assembly GCF_000687285.1 of Phaethon lepturus. Taxonomy (NCBI): domain Eukaryota; kingdom Metazoa; phylum Chordata; class Aves; order Phaethontiformes; family Phaethontidae; genus Phaethon; species Phaethon lepturus. The sequence goes on along the minus strand of NW_010518099.1, from coordinate 20,650 downwards.
AGCAACAAATATAACTATGTTATTGCTCATGTTTTGATCAACAAAAGTATAGTGTGAGTTTCCAAGCCAAGATCCATTCATTACAGTTTTCTCTCTCACTCATAAATGTACACCATTGCTTGCCAATATCCAGTATTTACCCTTTAAAACTTTGTCCCTTCCCTTTTATGGACCAGTACAGCACTATGCTGATGTGTTAGACAAAGAGATTGCATGAATCGGCCACATTTTTCAGCAACAAGTTCTACTGAATTCACTAGATCATGGTGAGATGTAGCCTGGAATGCACATTAAGGTATTAATGGAGTGTGTATGCTTGATATCAAGTTTTCATGCTGAGCTGCACTGGTGTTAATCTAGTTTGATTACAAAGCCTAATGTAAATTCTTAGACAGATATTCTATTTTAGCTGAGAAACGAATGCTGACAGTTTGCTGCGAGATGAAAAATGAATGCTGACATTTTATTCTTACATGTTTATAAATCAGTTTAAAGGTTAAGAGTCGTTAATGCGGGCAATCTGAAGAATCCATATACGTAAACAAAATATTCATTTTGGATAACTATATATGTCCAGTGTCATTCACAAAAGATAAAAGTCAGATTAAAGAATGAGGGGAAAAATGCAAATTTATCAGTATTAGTTTATCTTTTAACTGGAAACTGAATTACATTATTGATTTGCCTTCTGATCAAACCCACAATATACAGAATGGGCTTTTTTTTGTCATCTACTTTATAAAGAAAATATCTGCATGTTGATTTATAAAGAATAAAGATTAACCCCTCCCTTCCCACACGACACACACTGATTACAAGTGTTTGCCTGTAACAACCAATCTCGCAGTCATTCTGGAAAACAGATAATCGGTATGGCCTGTGCTAGGGCACATCATGGGAATAGTTTACACTCTTACTTTTATTCCAAATGTTCCTGATATTACTAGAACTAAGAAATAGTTATGGCTTCCTCATGTATTTCCAAGAAAAGGTCTAAACAGTGCTCTGAGAAGAACACAAATTCCAATGGCCATTTTTAATGTCTGATGAGAGCTGCCTCCAGATGAGAAAGGAACCATGGAAAGTAAAAATTGGTTATGGAACTTACTAAAAATCTGATGGAGATAGACAGTCTAGCTGAACATGCCCTATGCACCATATTAGAAACAATTATGGAGGGTACAACCACCTTCCTCATCATATTCTTGCATTGCTTAAGTAATGTAAAGGGGTTTCTCTGCAAAGGTGAATTGAGGCCAATACCAAGTATTACAAGCATGACGTGAAATTTGCTTTGTGAAATACAAGGCCAAAATCCTACAGTGATTTCTGGACATGAAAATACAACGTACATCGATGTACTTGTACTTGCCTCAGCATAGCTTTTTCTGGGTAGATTTCCTAAACAACATGCTTTGCCACATGCAGTCAAAAATCCCAACTCTTTTCCAGATGTAGATGAGATTTTCCTGATACAAAGATGGTATTTCGTATCTTCTGTTACCCATTAGCTAATGAATGAGACTTACAGAGCTAAAATACATGGCCAGAACAATTTGAATTAAACAGTTCCTATGTTCTGTGTTTCACTTATGAATAAGGAACTGCAGCACATAATTATTTGGAAGTTACAGCTGCATTTCCTAAATTATTAAACCATATTTCAAACACACACAGAGTACCCTTAAAATACCTCTAATCATGGAAAGCTGGGAGTAAAGCTTTAGGTACTCTTTGAATGACTCCAATTAATTTTGCCTTTATTTCTCAGCATTCTTGAATTACCTTCTTAATCAAATTTACTCAAAATTTGTTTTATGAACAGTTTTTGCTCTTTTTGCTCATGTATTATAAATAACTGACTAGGGAAATAAATACCATTCAAACCCAGAAATCTATTTTATGTTGTTTATGTAGGTCACAAGATACTTGGTATTCACTAGTATCTCCTGAGCTCACTAGCGCAGGACCAGCTTCCCTTCTTCAGAGGGACGTTAGAAAATGGAGTCTGCAGTTCAGGTCTAGAAAATGTTCAAACTGAACATCACTGTTACACAAAAACTGTATGTTCCACTGTAAAACATTCAGAGGTCTGACAATAACAACAAAAAATCTGGAGCATTGCTAAATTGAAATTCACTTTCAAATTCAAGACAGTCTTCACTGCTTTCTTCACAGCTCATTTATATTTCTGCTCAAGACGCCAGCTGGCATTCAGACTGTCGTTAGGAAAAGTTTAGGGGATGAGCTATTGAGAGACAGGCAATCTTGGTAAGTAAGGCCTTTCGTTTCACCTCTACAAGAACATATTGCTTTTTCTTAAGCAATCACATGCAAGCAATTCAAATGTAATCCTCCTCCTGAACCCCGACAATAAAGTATATATCCTACTCTATGCAGAGCTGCGCTTTGCCTGACCACTACATAAGCAGCTGCCAAACACAATAAACACTTGCAGTGCAGGTATATCATTACATTGGTCTGCTGTGATGGCTTGATTAAATTGACCTCTTGTTATTCAAAAGGCTGAACAGACGTCTGGAATAGCATGGTGGTATGGCACACTTGTGCTTTTTATATTGAAAATATTTCATCTCTCTGAAAACCGTTACATAGAAGATAGAACAGTCATCTATACATGTTCAAAGTTTGTGTGTTGGTTTGTAATGGTTATCTTTAAATACTCTGCAGTGAAATAAAAACAAAATATCATTCATCGAAGATAAATAAGTTTTACACCTCACGTTTAAACTAGATCATTTGCTTAGGAAGAAAACATTCACCACCACTAAATTTGGAAAATAGCAATACTTTGCATTCACATAATACTTCATGCCTGAGGAATAATCTTTCTTTTAAAACATGTCCACTGTTCAGGATCTGAACTGCTTATGGCTGAACCAGTGAGATCTTATCAGTGTGTCAGTGATTATATCCCCTAAAGCCAAGCTTCTCTATCTTCTATGTCCCATATCTACATCTGCACAGCACACCATGTAGTTATACTGTCCTACTGAATCTGAACTTAAATTTCCTGAATGAAATGCTTTTGTGAGGAGATACTGAATGGATCATGGGAAACCTTTATGTCTCGGAGTACTGCAGAAAGGGACCATTTTTCTTATGATTTCCCACAATTTACAGGGACATCACCTAGAAATTTTCAAATTCTGCATTACTTCTTAGGCCTTCTTCTAAACAGAGGACAGGATAAGTGTCATATCCCACTTTTCCCTCAATGAGAAGCATCACTGATGCTTCTGAAAAGAGGTTATAAAAACACTTAAGATAGCTCTTAAGAGGCAAAAGAACATTTCCAATGATGCCTCCAGAGAACCAGAGACCAGCAGCTGACAAAAATTGTATATGAATATTCACATACCTTTTAAACTAGAAAGCAGTTCCACACTTTCCTAAAGCACAATTTTCTACTGAGAAGAGCACAACTATGCATGTATAAAAACCAGTTCATCCACCCTTCAGACTGGGAAGGCAATGATCTTGAAACCTGAGGAAGCCTTTACTGTATCTTTGCAGCTGAATCAGCAGTTGTCCTCAGACAACATATAAAAGGGCACATCTTAAATTATCTGAGGAGGATTTAAACTGTTGGAAGTCACAGACTGTGTTGATGTTGATGTAGTGATGGGAGATGTCACTTTTCTGTGTCTGCTCTCTGCTTATCTAAGTGTTCATTAGATGGAGAGGACACAACCAGCTGGGGAAACAGGTCTGAGCAGACACTGAGATAAGTTTCTGTATATGTACGTTGGTTCCCAAACAGTGAACTTTTAAGATGCACCATGAAAAGTGCTGTCATGTATGTCAGTACTAGCGTCAGCTCCCCCCCACACACACTGTCCCCTTGCTGTGGATAACCCTGCACCGCCACTGGCAACAGCCCAGGGAAAAATTAAATCATGTAGAATATACACTCTCCTTACACTCAATTCAACAAAGTCATCCTCTTGGTAGAAGATGCTAACTGTTGTCTGCATGGGAGTTTCAACTGCCATATACATTCCAGGGAAGGAGGAGTCAGAGAATGATCTGACTTTTAGCGGAACTAGTTCTATAAGTAATTGCCCTTTCAACATGTTGCAGATTATTCATTCCAAAAAATAGGTGTATATATGATGGTAGCTGGGCTTGACCCATAATGCATGTAAAACCAAGCTCTTTAGTTGCTTTAAAATTATCTTAATAATTAAGTTCTTATGAAGATGTCATGATATCAGGTTTGATTTAGACAAGTTAACTGCAGTTTCTGGGACACAATCTGTTCTCAGTGGCCTTGGAAAAAATGTGGAGTAACTCCAGTTATAATTTAGCATAAATGACTGACTTTCTTCTGGTGAAATTGAAAGGAGAATCTACTCTAATTAATGCTAAATGCATGACTACTTACTGCATCTATTTTCAGTGAAAAATTACTATATCTATATTCATTCATTTGTAACATAAATGTGGTTGGACGAATCTTCATTGTATTCCTGGTGATTTGTGTGGTGGTTTTGTTTTTGCTGCATTCATATTAGGTGAGCACAACAGTAGAATAAGCTGTTCCAGAGTAATTTTATATATGTTAAAAACAGAGTTTGCTTTTCAATGAGCAGGTGGCACAAAAAAAAAGAAAAGCAAACCAATTCATTGATAAGGGTCTGAATGACTATCAACAAAGCACTTGGAGAAAAATGACCTTATCCTCACTGCCCTTCTCCCAAAAAGCACTTCTATATTTTTTCAAATGGGGCTTGGGATATGGTGACAAAGACAAGCTGAGGTTCTAGTCTGAATTTAAATAAAATTTTTCCAAGTTTATCAATATTTCACTCATCTCACTGAAAATTATTTTTTATTTTTCTTACATACACATTTTCAGACAAGCTGAAACTGAGCACTGGAGGAATATAGTGCAGAGATAGCTATTTCATTTATAAGACAGTATTAAAACCTGTTTCACTGCGACTTTACCCACTTTTACAGCTAGCACAGGAATTCAATTCAAGTGAGGTTGGAGGTAACCTTGGAGTCCATGCCCATGATGATCAGGGCAACAGCTGGTGAATCTTCCTTTTACTTTGCTAGGAATTTGTTATCTTTCTCTTTGTTTCCTGGGGGGGTGGGTGTAATAGAATAGGGGACCGACTGAAGGCAAGTGGGAGATCAAAAGTAAAGTGAAGAGGCAAAATGAAAAGGGAAAAGAGGGAAAGGAAAAATGGGGAGAAAAAGATGGTGTTACTAAGAATACTGGAAGAGGAAGAGTAAAAATGGACTTGACATCTTACAGGCAAACAGGGTATGACAGATCATACAGGAAACTATAGACATTAGCTCTGGATCTTACTACCTTTAAATGTGGACATTTTTTCATTCTATAGCGATTTTGGAGGCTCTGAAACAATTACTACACCACTCCCACCCCCATAGGGCTGCTTCTGCTCTCAGCTGTGCTGCTGATAGTCCAGAAAATCTTGCTGATCCCTGACAAAACTGTCTGGATCTCCACTGCAGAAATGGACAGCACAGTCTGGGTGACAAACATCCAGCCAGCCTATGCAGATGCCAAAGAGCAGGAAGCCAAGCAAAGTAAGTGTAAGGTAGGTAATTTGATAAGGTGACAGGCAAGTTGATCTGGAGTTCATAGAATGACAGGTTTTGGTTGGAAGGGGCCTTGAAAGATCATCTAGTCCAAACCCCCTGCAATGAGCAGGGGCACCTTCAACTAGATCAGGTTGCTCAGAGCCCCGTCCAGCCTGACCTTGAACGTTTCCAGAGATGGGGCATCTACCACCTCTCTGGGCAACCTGTGACAGTGGTTCATCATCCACATTGTGAAAAATTTCTTCCTTATGTCTAGTCAAAATCTACCCTTTTTCAGTTTACAACCATTACCCCTTGTCGTATGACAACATGCCCTGCTCAAAAGTCTGTCCCCATCTTTCTTAGAAGACCCCTTTAAGGACTGGAAGGCTGCAATAAGGTCTCCCCGGAGCCTTCTCTTCTCCAGGTTGGACTCTCTCAGCCTGTCCTCCTAGGAGAGGTGTTCCATCCCTCTGATCATTTTTGAGGCCCTCCTCTGGACCCGCTCCAACAGGTCCATGTCTTTCCTGTGCTGAGGGCTCCAGAGCTGGACACAGGACTCCAGGTGGGGTCTCACCAGAGTGGAGCAGAGGGGCAGAATCCCCTCCCTCGACCTGCTGGCCACGCTGCTTTGGATGCAGCCCAGGATACGGTTGGCCTTCTGGGCTGCAAGTACACATTACCGGATCATTGAGTTGAAGGTGATGAGGGCTGTGAAGGGTAACAAGTGGGGCTTCTGCAGGTCTATCAGCAGCAAAGACTAGGATAAATGTGGGCCAGCTGGTGAATAGGGCAGGTGACAATCAATCTGGTGATGAAGGATATGAAAAACGCAGAGGTACTCAATTCCTTCTTTGTCTCCATCTTTACAGGTAAACCAGGAATGGCAGGCCTGAGACCAGAGGGAATACTTACCTTTGGTGGACAAGGATCAGGGCAGTGAACACTGAAACAAACTGGACATATCTAAGTCCATGTGACCTAATGGGATGTCCCCACAGGTGCTGAGGTAGCCGGCTGGTGTCACTGTGAGTCCACTCTGAATTAACTATGAAAGGTCATAGTGATCAGGGGAGATTTCTGAGTGCTGAGAGAAAGAAAATGGCGTTACCACACTCAAGAAGGCATGAAGGAAGCTCCAGGGAACTACCGGCCAGACAGCCTCACTTCAATCCCTGGGAAAGTGATGGAGCAAATAAACCTGAGAACCATTTCCAAACAAACAAAGGATGACAAGGTGCCTGGGAGTAGTCAGCATGGATTTATGAAGATGAAATCATGCCTGACCTGACAGCCTTCTACAATGGGATGAATAGGGGAAAGCAGTGAATGCTGTTTATCTTGACTTTAGCAAGGCGTTCAACACTGTCTCCCTTAACATCCTCATAGACATATTGATGGAGCATGGGGTAGATAAATAGACAGGGAGGTGCACTGAAAACTACCTGAACCACTGGGCTGAAAGGGGTGCATGAAGCCCAGCTGGAGGCCAGTGGGTCAATACAGGAGCCAATACTTTTACCATCTTCATTCATGACCTGGATGATGGGACAGTGTGCACCTTCAGCAAGTTTCCAGATCATACAAAACTGGGAGGAGTGGTTGACAGACCAGATGGCTGTGCTACCTTTGAGAGAGGTCTGGACAGGGTGGAGAAATGAACCAAAAGGAATCTCATGGAATTCAGCAAAGAAGTGAAGTGTGAACTCTTGCCCCTCGGGAAGAACAACCCCAGGCACTGGAACAAGTTGCCCAGAGAGGCTGTGGAGTCTCTGTCCTGGGAGATATTCAAAACCCACTGGATACAGCCCTCAGCAAGCTGTTGTAGCTGAACCTGTCTGAGCAGGGATGAGGTTAGACTGGGTGATCTCCACAGGTGCCTGCCAGCCTCAGCCATTCCATGATGTTATCTTTGCTGGGAAGTGGCTCTACCCCTCTGTAATTTTGAGGAGCTACTGGCTCCTACTCTACAGCCAGTGGTATCCCATACAAAGGAAGCTGTTTGTATAGTATATGAATTCAGCAGAACTCGTATAAAGGTCATGAAGACATATTCTCTTTTATCTACTCCTAGACACTGCAACTGGAGTGAGCGATTCCATAATTCATTTCAATGGGAGTTTTGCTAGCATTAGATGTAGGTTCCAAATGCCTGACCTGCATTTTTATGGGTGATTTGTTAGCAGCAGTGGGTAATCCTGCAGAGAGAAGAGGTTTGGATACTCAGCAGAGTACTAACTATACCTCATCTCCATTTCTAAGAGAACTTTAGATAGCAGGGTAATTCATGTTTTCAGAACGCTGCATTTTGCATCAAACTGTTTACTGTAATGAAACAAGTAATTTATTTTTATCTGAGCCTGCATCACATCTCTCACTTCACTGCTGGTTCTGAACATCGATAGAAGGTGCTTGAACTGTGCTTCTCCGCACTGGTGATGTATCCACAACAGGATCTTCCAGAGCCCAGAGTAATGGCTCATAAGTGTCACTGGACAAAGCTGTACAACATTTCATTTTTTCTTTTTAATCTTATCTGGTGATATGAAAGGTTTGGAATTCATTGCTTGGGGAAGAAAACTGGCATTTCTATCATCTAAGAATGAATCGTACTTTAACTTCGCTGGTTATTGGTATTAATTGTGTTTGTCATGATCTTAAAGCAAATGCAAAAACTAGTATTATCACTTTGCCATAATATTTGGCTGGCAAGTATACACAGCAGTTTCATATCAGGAAGGTATAATGGATATCTGCAAGCTGAATACTTTATATAAATACTATTTCTGTATTGTGAATATCAATTCAAATATAGGAGATATAAACTATCATATATTTTGATGTTGGAGGAAGAAGAATGTTATTGGTGAGGAAGGTTCCTGCAGAGCAGAGACAGATTCTTCTGTGAAGTGGCTGTCACAAAGTGACACTGGCACCCTCTAACACAGCAAATTTCAAATAAGTGAAATCATGTCAACATCTCATATAATTATAACATTTAGTTCCATAAAATGACATGAAAACTTCAAATGTATTTTAGTGATACTACAGATTTCGATAACATTACAGTATGCTAATATATTAAAAACTTCTGTAAACATTGCCAACTTTTTAAATTATTTTATCTTATTTTTATTTTACCTAATATAAAAATTACCCACCAAGAAAAGGCACTTCTCATAAAAGGAAAGGAATTTCTGAAATAAGTTATAAAAGCATACTGCATGCCAAATTTAGTAACACCAAAGATAAGCCTCAGTTGCTGATAGACCAGTATTTTCCCAGTGCTTAATGTAAAAAGATAGAAACCACCATGAGGACAGAATCCCCAAACCCCTTCCCCACATGTTATAACCCTTAAAGTCCCTCTTGCCCCCTCCTCTCTTGGTGGTCCAATGACTCTCTCTCCGTTTTGCAGAGTAACTCAGGTGGGAGGGGGGAAGCAGTAAATGCCGACCTCTCTCCATCCCCGTGCTGCCCTCGCGGAAGGCCTGGGATTCTCCCGGCAGCCCTAAGAGCTGGCCAGCCCTCGACTGGCGGGGGCACAATGAATCCAGCCCCCACTTCGTGGATGAGCACTAGTTTATTATATAAACAGTGAGCATTAAAGTTATCAACAGTGTCATTCAAAGTGTGTGTCCAACCCATTCTTTTACGGAGTGTTCCCACGAGGAAATCTTTCTAAACAAAGTCAGACAGCTGGCCGAGGCTCGGGGTATGATGCCTCGCACTTGGAGAGGAGTAAGTTTCAAGACACAGGGAGGGATATAAGAGCCCTAACAAAGGGACTTAACTGGAGGAGATGAGGGCCAGCTGTGTGCATGTAGCCCTCGTTTTTGAGAGGAGCGTGCCTTTGTGTCTTGAGTGGTGGCAGATTGCATAGTCTGGTACCTTTCAGAGCACGGATAGAGCATGGTCCAGGCTGAGGGGCAGAGGTCAGAAAGAGGAAGACCCAGGACATGAGACATGACATTGGTAAATACATTTTCTCTCAATAGTTCTTGTGATAAACTATCCTTCTTCCTTGTAAGTATCCCTTTCCTTCAACAAGACCCAAATGCCAAGAACCAAACTCTGTTTATGCAGTAATGGAAAGAGAAATCTCTCACTGCTATATTTCAATGTGTATTTGAGGCACGATTTGAAAAGCAACAAGGAAAAAAACTACTATTTTGCAAACTAAAAACATAAATACTCCTCTTACTTTTGCACGTCCAAATAGGTAGCTCTTACCTTTTAGATGCTTAGTCCTTTAAAATCAATCTTGTGTTTCTTATAAATAAAATAAGCAAGTTAGGTTGGCGGAGCAAGCTGTGCAGTGTCAGCTGGCCAGCAATAAATGTTCGTATACTTGTGGATATACTTGGAAAGCTTGTGCCTCTTTCACCCCGCGCTGCGCCGGTGGAGCACGACCTGTTTCTGCTGGCAGCTACGAGTGCCAATGAACAGCTGCCAGAGCGGCTGTCCCAGGCCCGGGCAGGTCCTTGGCACTGGAGGGGACCTTATTCACCTGGATGAGCCGCGAGAGACCTGCCAGACTAAGGATGTGGGAAACGAGGTGTGGCAAGTGCGTGCAGGGTGACCCTCGTCACGCGTCCTGCATCCCAGCACCCCGCGCCTTGCTTCTGCGGCGCGCTGCCCCGCTGCTGTGCTTCTGGTTTTCAGGGAGTGGAAGGGGAAGGAGTTGTAACCTTCCCTGAATTTCATCTGCAGCTTCCTTACTTTGATCTAGAAAAGAGTTCGAAGATTATATGACTAAACAGATTTTTTTCCAAATTCTCCTTACTTGCTTTTTTTGTTAAAAGACGTCATTCGAGGGGATTCTTTTTCTATTCTGCTTTGAAAACTTGCGGCAGTAAACCAACACGTTCCCTTCCCTTTGCATACTTACCCTAATATAGGAACGTCAATCACAGGCTGATACAGCTTCCCTCTAGAACAATTTTCTTCCTTGATCAGTCTTTGAACCTACAGGTCTTTTATTAGATTCCATAAACGTACCTCTTGGGGGTAGTTTCATCAGAATTAGCACGAGATCAAAAATGTCAAAGCATCAAAGCAGCAGTCTGTTCTCCCTCAAGCCAAACGCCAACATAATCAGCCCACTGGTATTTTCCTCATATCTCCCTAAGACTCAAGTTGCAAGGGGTTCAACGAGGCTTCCTCAAAAAAGGGAAAGCAAACAAACTGAAGGTGAGTACTCCCAGGTGACTGAATAAACCAGCCATGCAGGGACACTCTTTTAGGGCTACACGGACTTGAAGCCATACTACCATTTCACATTTCAGCTTCTCCATTTGCCACCGTTGCGGCTGGGAGTGGCAGGGCTGCTTCTGGCACCACGCGGATTGAGGACTCTGGTTTCTACAGTCTGTTCTGTATCAGCCGGGCACAACTACAGGACAGAACTTCTGGCACACAGAAGTTTATCTTCTTAAAGCAAGGGAGTTGTTAGTGAATTTGAAAAGTTGAGCAGAAAACTGTTTTGATTAACAGATGGGCTTTCAAAACAGTAGGAATGCAGGTAGTCCTGAAAGGCGATTACATTTACATACAGTCAGCACTGCAGGATGATATGAAGTAAGAACACCTACAACGGGGAAAGCAGAGATGAAAACTAATTCTGAAGGTATTTCCAGCTTTATCCAATTCCAGCCATCACACTTGTGGCTTCCCTTATTCAGCACCCTATCCAAAAGTTTGAAAGGAGCAACTGTTACTCAGAGCCGTATGCACCTGCAGACAAAACTGAGCGCTAGGTATGTGAGCTATTATTTCTCGTTAACTGTGCCGTGAAAGGTTCCTGCCAGGCTGAGGCGTTTAAGGGAGCGGTGCGAGCGCTGCGGGACTGATGCCCTCCCTGCGCTCGCCCTCGCACTGCCCTGCAGCCGGGCGGGCAGCAGCTGCCTCTCATCTCCTCGCTGGTAGAGGCCACCAGCCTCTCCAACACACCAGCTGAGGTGGCTCCGTTCACCTGCCTCCACCCTGAATCGGGCACCTTGATTCAAGATGGATTAAACAATTAAAAAAAACCCCAATAGAACACAAAACAAGTACAAAACCAACTAAGCTGGCAGGTGGAAAAGAGAAGTGCTGGGCAATTGAGTTGGTAGGTAGGAGCAAATATCTTGGCCTGGGACTTGTGCAAAGCAGCTGACAGCAGAAAGGAGAGAGAGCAATTTTGCCAGGAGCACATTTAAATTTGGAAGTGAATGAATGTGTCATCGCCCTCCATGCACCAGTTACCTACGCAACGAGGATTAAAGGATCTGGCTATTACTTCTGCAACAAAGAATTTGTCTAATCGTCTCATTCAGCTGCTCATGATCTAATCTTAATCTAGTTTAGGTTCTTTCCCTCTTTTGGACATGCTTGCCTCTATGTATGTTTTATATATAACATATGTGTGTCTGTGTATACAGTAAGAAAAACATGTATTTAGAGGTTGAAATTGTCAGAATTATGGTTTCCTCTTCACCTCAGCACAAAAGCTCTTGTCCCATGCTTCCAGCCACAACTCGTTCATCTTGTGCTCCATGCTATGAAGAAGATTAATTATGTGAGTGCAGATTCCCTGCCCACCTCCCTGCCCCGTGCTCTGTTTCACTCCATACACAAATGCCACCAGTATTATTTGAGTTATTTTGCTGTGGCTCTATGGGGTCTCAGAGGGGTCTGGATTCACAGCACTGTCAGCGACCTACGTGGAAGACTTCAGATGTAGTCTGAAGAGACAACCTTCAGAGAGGAGTCCTTCAGAGAGGACCAGGCAAGATCACAGGTTAACACAGCTGAAGCCTGGGTATCTGGCTTATCTCTAATTTACAGTAAGGTCACACACTTCTGTGTGGTGACAGTTCCTGGCAGCGCAGTGTCCCGGCTGTGAAGGTGACCTGGAAGGTGGGAAGAGTTGTGGTTCTCTTCCTCATTGCCAGCCTTGGGGAAAAGGAGACCACCAGAAGCCAGAATCTTTGCACTGGCAATATTCAGCATTTGGGAGTGATCTTCCAAGGATTTTGTCTCATCCGTATTTTAGCCTCTTTCAACAGGCCCCCGAGGATGTGCAGAGTTTTGTTTTTGCAGTGCTGACACTTTGTCACTGCTGCCTTCTGCAGCCATCAGCATACCCATACTGCCTGCTCCAGATATTAACGGTGCTGATTCCCTTTTTCCTTGTCTTCTTTGCCCCTCAGTGAGATTATCCCCCACCACCCTTCTCCCTTGCACTCACCATGGAATTTTCCTTAAGCTGAGTTTTCCAAGCTGTTCAGAGCTCCACCTCAGCTCCACCTTTGTGGAGTGGATTCTGGTTCATAGCTTACGTACCTTCAGAAAAATGAATTAGCCCACCTCCACCTCACCTTGATGATGGCTCTGACTTTGATTTACTTTTTTATTTTCTACATCTTTTTTTTTTTAGTTTTTTTTTCTTTCTGCATTTCTTATACAGGGGAGCAATCATCCTATACATTCACCCGGACTGTGTTTAGGATGCGACTACTACATTCTTGGGGACAGTGTTAGACAACGAATGTAGTCAATAGTTATCTGGTAGAAATGAGAGACTGGGAGAGTTTGCAGTGTGGATCCACAGCAAATATCAGTGATATAGTTTTATGATTATTTGTAGCAATGACAAAATGTCACCAGAATCCTAATGTTATTACAATTAATTCAAGACAAACAGACAGAAGCTTGTAGCAATACCCTTTACTGCTTGCATTAGGTGTGTCTACCTGATTTATGGTTACAATGAAAAATATCACCATCCTGCAAAAAATTCAGATGGCGACGTGAGAGACTGCACGACAAATGTGTGAAAATCGTGATATGAATGGGGAACCACAACAGCCTTTCAAAGTCTGAATGTTAGGATACAGACAAATAAATGAGGCAGGCAGGGATGCGGCCACACCATTCATTCTGAGCACTGCATGTGGATGGGATGTTTTGTGAATAAGGAAATCTTCCTTAAAAAGCCAAAAAGTTGACCACAAAACCCACCAGGCAATCGGTACACAGGGAGTGAGGCAGGAATCGTCTCTTCTAAATATTAGGCCTTCATGTGGAGCAATTTTATTTTTTGTATCATAAACCCAGGAAATATTTTAATGCCTTTTGTTGAGCTATTCATCTCCACTCAATAGCCCCAAAGATTTATTCACTGACTCCAGCTGACAGGGATTAGTGGATCCAAACCATTTAGCCGAGGTGCTCTGCTTCCTGCGGAGTTCCAGGTGTCAAAGACTCACTAAGGATGGACTCTCTTTGCATAGGTGATTTGATAAATAATTAATAAACCTACAAAAACCTAAAAGCAGAACTAGGCAAGAGTCTATATTCAAGGGAAGTTTTTAGCAATTGGCAGTTTACCTGTTGTATTATCACCTTGAACAAATGCATAGGTATAATCTGAAGAAAATACAAATAATCACTTGGTCAGGGAACAGGTTTAAGTAGTTTATTCCTGTAAACAGTACTTATGACTTAAACATAGATGTGTTTAAAGCCCCCAGCTGGGATTAGACCAGTATTGTGCAAACTGGTTTAAGAGACAGGGGAGACGTTTCTGTCTGGCCAAAGTGTTTATGTTCTTATTTCAAATGAGCAAATTAAAAAATGGGTGCAATAAAGAAAGTGAAAAAATGGAAAACAGCATGTAAAGTTATGGAAAACATGGTTCTTGAGCCCAGCTATGTGAGCAGCTATTTTTATTAAATGCTTTCTGGTTTTAAAAACTGTATAAGAAATGAAATGTCAGTAATCTGTATTTGCTACCCACTTATCTAGTGTAAAGTTTTACTTTCAGAGAGTGTGATGGTATAACTTCAGAGTTTAGCACGTGTCATAGTTGCTAGGTGCTCCAGTGAAGTGAGGAAAATGTGTAAAATGTGTATAAAATTGAGTAACTGTACCCACAGATGAACAGGTTGCGCTTGTTTTGAACTTGTAAAAATGGGACCGGTCAACCAAACAGGTGATTTATAAAAAAGAAACACTACCAGCTATATTCTGTTGTGTGAAAGCTATTGGACTAGCCAGTGGGAAGAACATAATGCAGCATGGCAGGCTTCAATTTACTTCTGGAATATATCAGGTACCCTCAGCATTTCCAGATCAGAAATGTTTTGTGATAAGGTTTTTTCCTTTCGGCACCACTTTTCAGCTAGGTACCCCCTTTGACCCTGATAATTCTCCTTTACTTTCTTACAGTCTAAAGACACCCCTAAAGCTTAGCAAGTGTAAATTACACCCCCTGTGGCTTTCTGACCAGCTGCACCTGAAAGTTTTCATCTATGCATGTAGATCTTTCAGAATTAGCTTATTTCAACCCAGATGTAATCACCTAGTCCTTTAAATCAATTCTGTACGATGTATAATCTTCAAACTAATGTTTGCCACCAAAAAGGTCGAAATGTACGATCTATCTTAAACATTGTGGAGTCTTAGATATATTGGT
This sequence comes from Phaethon lepturus, assembly GCF_000687285.1. Lineage (NCBI taxonomy): Eukaryota > Metazoa > Chordata > Aves > Phaethontiformes > Phaethontidae > Phaethon > Phaethon lepturus. Next base: position 5,607 of record NW_010518099.1, on the reverse strand, counting down.
GTGGTATTTTCTAATAAATGTTTAATTGATAAGCGATTTGTCTGTTTTATTCTCCCTGTGTTTGTAACGCTTTTTCTCCTTCACAAGACTTATTATCCAAAGTATTTGCTATAGGACTAATTTTGGCCCTACTGAAATTAATGTATACACCTGTTATCTTTTTTGAGAGTGAGAATTAGCACAATTTTAAGCACTCTTGTTCTGTATTTAAAGCCCAGCTAACTACCAGAGTTGTTAATAATGGTTTTTGAAGTGTTTATTATTTTTGCTACTGGATCACATGTACCTACATTTACAAACAAACAGAGGATGAATTCAGTTCCCAAGTACACAGGGATGGGGCCACTGAAAGTCAGTGAGTGATATTGCGTACTCTTACGCTAGACTGCAACTGGCTGCTTAGCTGAAATACCATCCTTTTATGTATTATGTTCTGGGTTGTTTCTTTGGCTGATAGAAAAACTAAATTAAATACAACTATGTATCAGTACAGGCTGGGGGATGAAGGGATGGAGAGCAGCCCTGCTGAGAAGGACTTGGGGTACTGATGGATGAAAAGCTGGACATGAGCCAGCAATGTGCACTCGCAGCCCTGAAGGCCAACCGTATCCTGGGCTGCATCCAAAGCAGCGTGGCCAGCAGGTCGAGGGAGGGGATTGTGCCCCTCTGCTCTGCTCTGGTGAGACCCCACCTGGAGTCCTGCATCCAGCTCTGGAGCCCTGAGCACAGGAAAGACATGGACCTTTTGAAGCAGGTCCAGAGGAGGCCACCAAAATAATCAGAGGGATGGAACACCTCTGCTGTGAGGACAGGCTGAGAGACTTGGGGTTCAACCTGCAGAAGAGAAGGCTCTGGGGATACCTTCTTGCAGCCTTCCAGTACTTAAAGGGGGCCTATAAGAAAGGTGGGGACAGACATTTTAGCAGGGCCTGTTGCAACAGGACAAGGGATAATGGTTGTAAACTGAAAGAGGGCAGATTTTGACTAGACATAAGGAAGAAATTTTTCACAATGAGGGTGGTGAAACACTGGCACAGGTTGCCAGAGAGTTGGTAGATACCCCGTCCCTGGAAACATTGAAGGTCAGGTTGGACGGGGCTCTGAGCAACCTGATCTACTTGAATATGTCCCTGCTCATTGCAGGAGGGTTGGACTAGATGACCTTTAAAGGTCCCTTCCAATCTAAACTATTCTATGATTCTGTTTATGTGACTATTCAGGTCATAGTTTTGCTTTTAAATTTGTAGGATGAAAAATGCATCAATAGGTCACTTTTATAATTTTTTTTTTTAATGGAAACAGTGTATAGGAGACTGAACAACTGCAAGTGAAAAGTATTCATTTTGCATTAGTTCAGATTTTAATATGACATAAATTATTGAATAGTATTTCTGCACTGAATTAGTGGAGCAAACTGCTGTTCTATTTAAATGAAGGTTATTGTTTTTCATATAAGACCACTGAACACATAAAGAATCATACCAGAAGTGTTATGAAGCAGATTGTTCCACTGATTTTGACATATGGAGGTACTGTCAGGGAAGTATGTCTTCCTTCAGTAAAGGGAACAGCCTTCCTGGTTTCAGACCTTCACATTCTAAGTTTTAGTTCACTGGGTTGTCTTAGACTTAGTTGTGTTAGCGACCTGTCAGCAAGGACTCCCTCGAAGTGGAGGCATCCTTTGTACTCATTTTCTCTTTGAACACTTTGTTTCCATTGAAGATGTTAACCTGTTCCTAAGGGCTTCTTTACAGTTTGTGAGCTCTAAATCCTCCTTGAAAAACAAAATAAAACAAATTTAAAGAAATTACTGCCAAACATCTCCAATGATCTGGAATTTTATTCCATCCATATACATGCATAGTAACAACATTTGTTGAGAAATTATTTCTATCAGAAGTAGAACATTATCTTTGTGATCACCAGTTGCAGTATTGCTACTCTTATATTTAAATATATCTTATATATGAATTAGATTCATAATTGCAGCATTGAGTTTAGGGTTTTGTTTTAGACTGTGCCTTTCAAAAGATAAAACTGATTGATATGACCTCATTACTTACAATACTGCTTCCAGTAATTTTGTTCATTCTTTATAAAGTATTGCATTTAACAGCAAAGGTTTAAAAATTGAGACAGAGATGCATCAGCAAAAGAAAATACAAGTACTATACAAGAAAAAAATTGCCATCTTCATTTAACGTACGTTTCAGATTAAGAAAGTGGACAGAAACATACTGCTACATACAAATGCAAAGCCTAATGACTAAGGTACTGTATCTGCTAAAATATAAAGTGCAAACTGAGCCCAATTGTTCAAAAAATTGAAATTTTAAGGCGAACTTTACAGCATAGTTGAAACTTCTTTGCAAGTTATATTTTAGCATATACATACATCTGCAACAGCATATAAGAAAAAAAAATCAGGATACACAAGTGCTTTTGAAGCTATTTCTAAAATGCTTTTCTGTATTGTTTGTGACTATTTTCTTTAAAATCTACTATACAGTGCAAACCATATGTGCTACACAATAACTATACAATAACATTACAAATGACTTTAATATAAAGTTTTTAAATAAAAAATAACATAACTACAGCTATGAATACTGCTGGTAAAATAAATTAATATTTTTGAAAATGGCACCAATAATACACTTTACTAATGGACTGTAATGAAATTACACCTTTAAGTCTTCAACTCAGCGACAGTGAAATCTCCTGATTGTCCAGATGTAATTCAAACAGCTTGCTTTAGACTGTATGGAACAATATGCTAAACACAGGTACCAAAGGGGACCAATTGTTTCATTTGACATGTTCTGCTGCATGTGACGAGCAATAAAACTTCTTATGAGTTATAAAGTTTGAAAGGTTGTTGAACTGGATGTCACACAGTCGGCAATACTTTCCACTGGTTGGGGCCTGGGTAGAACCATTCACGCCTTTAGCTATACTAGACAACTGTTCCTCTGCTGTAGGAATTGCTGGAGAGACATTTTCATTTGCAGTTAAGGGATTCTCGGAGATCCAAGACGGAGACTTGTGCCCATCTTCATGCGTAGGATTCTGGGAAATGTTCTCTTGTTGCGGGTTTACGGCAGGTCTTTCCTCCTGTTTTAGTCCCCCATTAACTATTACCATGCCTCGGTTTTTTGGCAATAGCGGAAGAGACTCTTTCTTCTGCACAGCACATCCATTTGAAGGTGCCTGGCCTTTAGGAGATTCACTTTCTGTATTTGTGCTTTGATCTAAATCAGTATTATGAATGACGAGAGAACCAGAAATGTAATCACTTGGCTTTATTCCATAATATGGAGAAAGCTGATCTGCTCCTTTAGCTTTCTTTATTGCTCCAGGGTAAAGGCATTGTGGAAGAAACAAATGTTTGTTTTCTTCTTTTGTAGCAATAAGCTGGGCTGCTTCACTAAAGACTTTTAGTCCTTGAAGTGTTGCTAGGTGTGTGGAAAATAAGTTTCCGTTAGGAGAGGACTGTTTCGAGTTTCCATTTTTCTCACATTTGATTATGCTTCTTTCATAACTGACATCTGGGCTGTTTCTTTCACTTTCTGGGTTTTGGAACACCTTACTGTCGAGTTGTCCCAGGTCGTTACGCTGATGGGCAGTGACAGGGCAAAAATTCTGCTTGTGAGCCAGGTAGTTCTCTACCTTGTTAAAACTGATCTTGCATACGGTGCACTCATGGTAGTCCAGCAGCCTTTTGGGAGAAGTCGACGTCCTCTCTGATGGGGGTAAGCATTTTTTACTCAGATCTATTGGCACATCCATCTCCAAGCAAGACACAGTGGAGTGGGGAGTATCACACTTTGAAACAGGAACACACTTGTTAATAGACAGTGATGTTTCCAGATGCTTTGAAACTATTCCTGGGAAGATATCACATCGTGGATGGTAACATTCTCCAAGGCCCTCTGTTGACTCTTGAGTAGATGTACAAGGATTGCCAAGATTAGCCACTTCTAGAAATCGCTGTTGAACTAGTGGTGGCCTTTGCTCTTGCTCTGGTAGGCACATCTCATACATCTTCCTTCGCTTCCGGGTACGCATTGTTCTCTGCATGGCAGGCACTTTGTTGGAAGCGGACCTCTTCAGTGGGGGATCATGGCGAGTGGCACAGTAATACTGCTTGTGGACCATGTACGTTTCATGTCTGCTGAAAGTAATATTACAAGCTTCACACGTGGTCTTGTTAGGATCACTCTCCCCTTCTACTAAAGGAGCATTGGGATTCTTCACATCAGAAGGTTTTCCGTTTATCTTCTCATCGCTGTTGCTTGCAGATGACAACTTCTTAGATTGTGCTGTAAAGTCTTTTTCATGACTTTTATTGTTTGGTCCAATCAAATCTAAAACATTGGAAGAGTTTATGCAAGATGTCTGCAGAAGTTGATTCTCTGGATCTGAGGTGTGAGGAGCTGCATTCAGGATGCTTATAGAGCTTTGACCATTACTGGGACTTACAGCTTCTGGCATTTTTTCTGGAACACTGGAAAAATCTGGTGACTTTGCCATCTGCTGCCATCGGCTGCTGCAGTAATGCTTTTTGTGTACCAAGTAGTTGTCCAAATTATTGAATGTTATGTTACACTCAAAACATGTAGCCCCTTTGGGCATCAAAGGACTGTAAATTACAGGAGGATAATTGCTACTTCCATGCCTCAGTCTTCGATGGACCAGTTCAGACATTTTGGCTAATATCTCTGAAGCCTGAGGAACCACAGTGATGTCCTGGGGAAAAGCAAACTGGGAAAGAAAAGGTCCCATTGGAAAAGAAGGACCAATATTAGGCTGAACTGGCGATGAAGCAAGTCTTGGACTGGATGGTTCAGATTTTATTTTAGTGTATGAAAAACTCTGCTTATTTGTTGCAGGTTGCGTTTCTGGCCTCTGGTTTGGAAGGAAAAGTGGAGCCTTTTTTTCACATTTATCAAGCTCTGTATCAGAACTTGCATCTTTAGTCTGCATGGTCTTTTGGCTTTGGGGAACATCATTTCTGCTCAACAGGTCCGTTGCTGGCTGTAAACCTTCTTCATTTCCACTTGGAGAGTGTTCAATGTCACTTTCTCTCTGAATCTTGTTGCCAGAGACATGTAACTCTTGGTGCTGCAGTAGCTCCCTCTGAGTCTGGAAGCCAAAATGGCAGTGATTGCATCTAAAGGCAGCTTGAGTAAGATGCGAGAACAGGTGCTGATGAAAGTTAATCACTGAGTCTGCAGTATAAGTACAAACTGTGCATTTCAGACTAGCACCGGGAGGGAGAAATTCTTCCATTTTCACTCCTATAGAAAAGACAGGTAAAATACAAAATAAAGCGACCATTTTGCCCTTCATGAAGTATACCGGAAAATCAGTTGCATAGAAGGTACAAACATAGTGAGAACAACTAATTTTCTTCTGATGGGATAGTATTAGTCATCCTGAAATACTTCAACTGGTTCAGAATTTCTTTCCTAGAGGATATTTCCAGACTTCTGCTCTGCTTTGGAGAGCCTTAGTATCTGCATGCATTCAGCAGAGATGAAGGGAAAGAAAGAACAAGGGAAAAGATAAAAATAGACCAGGATGAAGAGACAGATGAGACATTCT
>NW_010518098.1:0-14800 GCF_000687285.1 Phaethon lepturus | reverse complement strand
CGACGACGGGGCTGGTTCCCGAGCGCGGCCGGCTCCGCGGAGGGGACGGAGACAGCCGGAGCCCAGCCTGTGCTCTCCCCCAGCAGCGGTGCCTCCAAGGGAGGAAAATGGCGGTTGGCTGGCATGGAATGAGAAAATGCCAAAATGCTGCCTTGATCAGCCCTATTGTCCCTGCTTCTCTCTTGCCAGGCTGCCTGTAACTTTTCAGAACACCTCCCAGGTTTAGCCAGTATAACGCAGCACTTCTTTCTGGTTTCTTTTAAAAAAGCGAGGCCTCGCAGCAGAGCCCTCTCTGCAGCCTAAAGGCGATGACACCCACACGTCACCTGCGAGGGAGGCGTAGGACGTTGCTTCGCGAACGGTAGCAGCTGCCTTGACGATTCAGGAGTCGGACTGAGCTCCCAAATGTAACGCACGCTTTTCAGGGTTATCGCCACATGCCACCATTTTGCTGGTGGCTAACAGCAGCTAACATCCCTCTCCCACTTTCTGAGGCCTCCTGGGTTGTAGTTAAGGCCCGTGAAGTATTCGCACGGCCATGGTGTTGCGAAGCAGCCCGTGAGGGTATTTGTGCTTCTGCCCTCGGAGCTGAGTTTCCACAGGCAGTGGTAGGTGAGGCATAGGACACAGCGAAAAAGCTAGTAAATAGGTGCTAAATCTGTTCTACCCGCTGCCGCAGGAAGCAGGGCGCCTGCGGGCATCGTGCACGTATGCCTTCTTTCTGCACATGCAGAAATGCATATTGCGTGCAGCATTTATTACTGAAGATTGTTTCCATGTATACATACAAAGGAACAGATTAATATTTTACTAGCAACCTTAATCTTGGCAAATTGCAAGTCTTGAGTGTTTTACTTGTAACCATAATATTTAATAACAATATGCTTCATTCTGTGCAGTTTTACATATTGCATGCACATCTTAAAGTTTTACATCTGAAAATTAGGAAATTAAAAGATTTAAATTCAGATCCTTTCTCAAGACACATTGCTTGTGAACTTAAATTGTTGAGAAAATTCTAAGTAGCTAAAACTTTCTGTGCTAAATTTGAGCAAACGGCCTTCTGTGGACACTGCCTTACAGGAAAGTATTTCTAGAAATACTGATCTTAGGTAGGTCTTCACTAAAGAGAAGAAAACTTATTTGACACTGTAATCACAGCATCCACGCAAGAATTTTTGCAGTCACATCCTAGTTCTCCTAGAAAAAAAAAAAAAGGCAAGCTAAACAAGCCTAGAATCAGAATTTAATTTTAATTTAAATTGCCTGAATTTGAGGTTTTTGTATTTATTTTCTTCAAAATACATACCTTGGGGTGTTAAAGCCCAGAAGTCATTACCAGAATTAAAACCTTCAATTCATATGAAAAAAAAATCTTTTGAGATTTCTTAGCTTAATAAAATAGAAATTTAAAGGAGTGAGATCTGTATCCTTCTGAAACTCTGCACAGATATTAATTACCTTAAGCAGTTAATATTAATTAATTTTCATAAAGTTCTATTCATGTAGAAGACCTTTCATGTAGAAGACCTCTCACGTAGGAGTTGATTGTATCACTTTGATCCTGATCTAGATGAGTTAAAAAAAAAAACAAAAAAACAACAAAACCCTCAGCAAAGTGAGTAGGCTTACATAGGTATAGGTGTAAAAGAAAAGTTTAATGAAGCAGGACATGAGCTTGGGAATGGCAGGAAGCCTTTCCCAGCAAGCCCATCCCCGAAGCCTGCAAGGACAGCGAGGAGCGTCTCGGTTAGAAGCAGATGACAAGACCATTAGTTACGGGTAGGGTAAGTAGAGGTACTCTCTTCACAAGGATGCACAGCGATTGCACAAAAGGCAACATGCGCAAGCAGCTTCCTGTGATGTTAGTCCCCAGTAGACACACCATCAGCTCCAAAAGCAGTCCTCAGTGAAAGAAAGGAACAGGTTTCCTGGCAGAATTAGGTCAGCTAATTCTTCTTCCTCTGACCCTAAATATTTCCCAAATAATTAATATAATAGAGGAAGACTGTAAAGACAGAAAGTGATTTTCATATAGATTTCCTCACTTCAGATCACCATAATAAGAGGAAACTGATGTGCAGAAACTACATTTGCTTGTTGCCTTCCAGGAAGCATGCAAAGTTCTGGCAGGCTACAGTAGGCAGCTTGCTATGATTTTTCAGAGCTTATTAAACCCTTTGATTTTGGATAAAGCTACAAAAAAGTTAAGAATTATGGCCAATGAACCAGCAAGCAGGGTTATAAGCAGATTTATGACACAGTGTTTCTCCTAGATTCTATGAAATTTATAAGCTTTGCAGTTTAATGTTAACTGTTGGGTAGAGATACACACAAAGCCCATTTCAGATGCGTATTAAGAAGACATGCAAGGTTTATAAAGTTTCACAGGGAAAATGGCGAGAAAATTGTAAATCCTGGAGAAAACAGTAGCCATACAGGTAGTTTTATGCACTTATGAGAGCATTATAGAGCTACTTAACAATTTCAGAATAAAGCAATAAGATAAATGAAAACAACTCAGTCAAAGTATTTTTAATGTGGAAATTTATTTAAATAGTTCATAAATATTTGTGAATATTCATCAGAGGAAATCTTTCAAAAAAATCTTTTCCAGGACTGAGAATAATATGGGAAACATTATAACTTAGAGAAGGAGAAAAAATGAAGTATAATAATTAAATCCGATTAATAATTTAGATAGGTTAGTGTTTCGTTAATTATACAGAAAGGCATTTCAGATAAAAGTTTCAGTAAACCTTGAGAAATTCAGAAGAAAGTCATTAATGATATGCAACATTTGTTATTTTTAGCTACTATTGTCACCCGAACCTTTTACTGTAGCAGATTTCCTCTTAGAATCACCCTCATGCTGCAGGGGCCGATTGTAAACACAAATAAAGTAAGCACCTTCTAGGTATCTAGAAACCTGTGCAAGGTGAGCAAAAAATTGATCGTTTGGTTCTGCCTCTCCTCTTGGAGAGCAGGGCCCTAGGAATAGAAAACAGCAGCAGCAGCAATCTGCCCTTTCCCAGCTTCTTCCTGTCTCTCTTATTAAGTAGGGCCAAACAAGATAAAAGTTCGTATCTTACTTTTCCCATGCTTCTGGAAATGGGGATTTCAAACCACAAATCAGATCAGCTTCTCATGGGTACAGCATAATTGCCTTCGCTCTTCGTCATTGCTTTCTTTACACCATTTGGAGGTGCAAAGAAAGCAATCTCACCAGTGTACCGAACCAAAAATCAATGCGCTGTTGTTGGTTGTAGAACATGAAATCTGCACATATTATTTTACCACAAGCTGCTTCTCAGACCTCTTCCCCAACATCCCTCATTAAACAGCAGAACTGCCAGGTCTGTCTTACTTCAAGGAAAAGGCACTGTTTTGCATAAACTTTAGGAATCAGTGTTATAGCACCTTCTCTCTAAGAAAATCTTCGCACACTTTGAAATTGTTCTACTGTTTACTCTCATGTTAATTCATTGCATTGTGTGTAAGAGCTTTTGTATACAGGAAGAAAAGGCAAAATAGAAACATAAATACTTACACCTTCATCTCAAATTATTGAGGAAAACCTGTTTAGTTCCTAATAGGACTCATTTAGATAAATGAATTCACTTATAAGAGACCCACATCACTACATAATTCCATCGTGTTAAGGGGAAAGCTCACCAGCATTATTGGTTTCCTGATCATCAGTACACCTGACAAAACGAATGGCAGGTAGACTACTCCCCTTTCTTTACCTATCTCCTAATCTCCACCCTTGTTCTTGTTTGGGGGTTCGGGTTTTGGGGTAGTGTTTTTTTTAAACAAATCTTTTTTTGATTTTTAAATTTAATACTACATTGATCATAGAGTCATAGAATGGTTTGGGTTGGAAGGGACCTTTGAAGGCCATCTAGTCCAGCCCCCCTGCAATGAGCAGGGACATCTTCAGCTAGATCAGGTTGCTCAGAGCCCCGTCCAACCTGACCTGGAATGTTTCCAGGGCTGGGGCATCTACTACCTTCTCTGGGCAGCCTGTGCCTGTGTTTCACCACCCTCATCATAAAAAATTGCTTCCCCATTTTTGATTCATTTGGATGATCTGCCATTTCAAAAGGAACACCAGGAGCATGGTCAGTGATTGCACTGAACGTGGCTTATGCAAAATCAAACCATTTTCCTCTTTCTCTTAAGGATTCTTCACATAAATAGAAAAAGCTATTAATAAACAATCAGTTAGCCATAGATCACTGTTTGGGTTTCTAGAAGTCAATTATTTTGGAAATAAATTATGGAAGATTTTCTTCCTTTAAATTTTTATTGACTTTTTGTGCAGCAGAATGCTATTTTATCTATCAAAAACTGAAAGGTAAATAAATATTTGAATATGTCAATGCACTGCTTTATACACATTGGCTATATGCAACATTGTTTCCTAAAATCATAATTTCATTTAATGATTTCTGTGTCAAGATTATTATTATGTATACTCACAAAATTATGTGCTTTTTTCTTATTTCATGGCTTCACTATGTTTGGTTAACATTGTGAGTGACAGAACCATCATTCTTTCCACATCTGTAAGAAAATGAGGTAGCATCCAAAGGTTTTTTTGTTGTGGGTTTTTTCTAATTTCTTTTTTTCTCCCCGCAAAATCCATTATTTTAGCTGATACTGCCTAATAGGCAGCATATAGGCAAACCATAGGAAGGGGAACTAGTACCTCTACTGCTACTTAACAGGGTTTTTTATCGTCGTTTCATAGGTGGGGACACATCACATTCTTGCCATCACTGATCACTCCTGTGGACCAGCATGGTGCTACATAACGATGTCTCTATGTACTACTGGAAAAATATGCACTTCTTAGGGGTAAAAAAAAAAGCATTTTTGAAGGGGACTTGGAGCCTGTTGTACAAGAAAGCTCTTTTTCTTGTCCCCCTGTACTCCTGAGCAAGGCACAAAAATTCTGCTCATGAAAGATTAGTAAACTGCAATCTGCCATACAAAATAACTTGTCCCATGATTTAAGTTGGATCAAAACATCCATATCACACTCCAATACAGGAATGACAGCTACCAGATTCACATAATCAGCAATTTGTGCCATGACTCCCTGCCTTTTTCTAAGCCGTGCTACGTTCCTCTCTGCCAATATGGAGCCCATGACTCCTAGAGACTGGAAAATCTCAGAGGAGTGCAGAAAGATCCAGCAGAGCATAGGAGAGAGGCAGTGTGTAAAGACATGGAATCCAGTTCTACTTCTAAAAATTAACTGGAAAAGAAAATTAGCCAGACACCTTACATGTTTTAGTTTAGAAAAATAAAAGAAAAAAAACCCTTTCAGGATAAGTTTGGTACTTATGTATATACTAATGAAACCTAAAGACTGAGGAGAGAGCTATTGCCTAGCTCAACATAGAGAAAGAAGTAGCTGATAGTTTCATTGATTCACTCCTGATCCAAACTCCTGGCTGCTCTAGCCCAACCTCACGGAAGCCTTGGCTTCAGCAGAGGACCAGGCCACCCGCAGCACCCCACACCTTTTGCTGGAGGCTTGCAACAGGCATGCCCACAGCATCCTCTCCAGCCACCAGAGGCTACTGCTGTAACCCACGCAGGTTTGGATACCAGTTCCTACGGACTTACTGATGATAACTCATTTCAGTGCAAGCATCAGTCTGATGAAGGGAGAGGAGGATAGATTTTTATGAATACTACCTCTTCTGTTTCTTGCTTGCTTGTTGAAATCAGTGAGTGAAGCATTGGGAGCTGCTGAGAAGAGATTACACTTATCACAGGTGAACAAGAAGAGGGCTGTGAGGACAAGATACCAGAAAAGACTCCTAGGGACAAGGGCATAAAGGAGGCTTGCTTTTGCTATCATCATGTCATCCTGTGTGCTTTCAGACAACTCAGGCTTTTCTCTGTAGAGGCACATTGGTTGTAGGAGTGAGGGGAGAAGAGAGAGTTGGGAGTAAAAAGATTTTCTCGATTGCTTTCTGCTAAGTAATTAGTATCGATATGTTTTTGTTTCAGATGCCTCAGGGATAATAGAGCTTTAGGAAATGGGTGGATTTCAGTTGCCTGTTTGCTTTACAGCTATAATTGAGAATTTCTTTTTCTAAAAAGGGGGAAAAAAAAGGTGCTAAATGTGCCTCAGGAGAGGTGATGGAAAATATTATGACACTAGTCAAGATGATTGCAAACACGGTAAGGCTGAAATGTGTTCAGCTGACCTAACTAAGCATGAATAATACATCACTTCATTTGACTACAATATTACTGGTCAAATTCCAAACATACCAAGGTGATTTCAATAACCAAATTGTTGTAGTATCAGATACTAACAGTTTAGATGTTACAAGAAAAACATGTTAAAATATTAAATTTCTAAAGAAACAGTACTTAGTATCGTATTTCAAAGCAGTCTTCCTTACAGGGTAAGCACCTTTCCTTCTTTGGCTGCAGTTTCTTAATACCACAAGAGCAGCAGTTTCATCCAAATTGCAAACATCTGAGGAGATTTCCATCCTTCGATGGGAAGGAGCAAGGGGGGCACATTCATTTTGCCAACAGATTGCAATTAGAAAATGATCACACCATTGATTACATTGACTTCTACTATTGAAGCTATCCTTGTAAAGATATTTTACTTATTTAGAAATTGTCTTGAATAGCAATTCTAATAGAAATAAAGAATCTAAAAGAAATAAAGCTACCAAGAACTTGATTATAGGCTGCAATATTTTTAAGCTGAATTACAACTACAGGGCTGTACCTCCCTGTGTCCTTCCTCCCCAGACTTAAAAGGAGAGCTAGGACAGCAGCATGTTGGAAGGGATTGTTGGATCTTGCGTTAAAGGTTGGAGAGGCTGAATAGGCTTTTGTTTTGTATACGTATCAGAAATGTGGGCAAAGACAAACAAATACAGCTACGAAATAGCTCCTCTGGAAATCTACTGTTTGTGCGTATGCATTCTGTTTTTTCACCAAAAGTGTATGTGGCTCTTTTTTTCAGTGTGAAGAACACAGAACAGCCATTATTTTCCTAATAGGTGCTAATTGCCTTCAACAGAGATATGCAGTTCTGTTCTTTTGGCCAGTGGTATGAATCCAATACGTAGTCAGATGAGACTAGTTAGGAAAATTCAGACCGTTTGAGCTCACAGTAAGTTAACAAAATATTAAGAACTTTTACTCCTAAAACTTGAATTCTGAGCTGTGACTCTGAAATGGGTTGTATGTGCCTATGCCAAATGCTTTACACTCAAATCATGCCTTAAAACACATATGCACAAAAATAGTTGAGCAAACAGGTCTTAAAAGGTGTTGCCAAATAAAAGCCCAAGTTTTTACACACATACAATAAACAGGAAAAAGATCTTTTGTTGTCCTCATAAAATGAGTTAATGGATTCATATGAACACATTTAAATGCAAATTAAATTTATTAATGTAATGGATTTTTTGACATTATGTTGTACAGCTCTCTTTTTTAAGGTAATTTCTGCCATGAATTATAACTGCCCAAATCTCGGGGAGGGGCGGGGAGCAGAAAGCAAGCTTGGGATCTTTAAAGTTTTAGTGTGAAGAATGTGTTTTGGAATCCTGAACAACAGCAAATAAATACAACTATAGAATATATCCTCTAGAAACTTATTGTTCGTGGGTATGTGTTCTATTTTTTCACCAAAAGTGTCTGTGGCTCTTGAGCCTGTGTGAAGAATGCAGAACAGCCATGTTTTCATAATAGATGCTAATTGCCTTGAATAGATATGCAGTTCTCTCCTTTTGCCCAGTGCTATGAATTCAGGCTAACAGGCCTATTCTTCCCAATCTCTATATATAGAATTTACAGACTGCAGTTAAGAGAACTACTTTACTGAGTAGGAACAACTTACATGCATATCCATTTATGGAAACTGTCCCAAAAAGAACAACATAGGCATTTTTCTTATTTGGTGTCCAGAAGTCATTCTTTACCATTTTTTTCAGGTGTATTTTTTTCCTGGTGACTTTTTAGTCCCCATTGTTTCTTCCTTGGTAATTGTTACACTGTCTTTTCCAACTGCATGATTTTTTTAATATTGGTAAAGCCGAGAAAAGTCATAGGGTAAAATTTTCATCCAGTTGGTATGAATGGCAAAATTTCCATTGACTGCCTGAAGCCATGAGTTACCTGACTGGGTGTTACAGAAAGACGAGTAGCGAACCTTGTGTAGGTACACTGTGCTGACAAAAAGAAGTTTAAAAAGAGCTAAAGGAGAGGTTCCTTTCAGGTTGTTCTTTCATATTTAAAATATTAAAATACTTTCCTCTTATAAAAATGACATATTTACCTAGTTAGTATGATAATCAGTGCTTCCACTGTGGTCTTTTTTTTCTCCATTCCTGCCTTTCCAGTTACACGCACGTGCACGCACACACACACGAGTACCACGTCAAATGGTACAGCAACTGGCTGAAAGGCTCTGCTAAGAAGGTTTTGTTCCTAAACAGCTGCTCTCCTCCTTTAGCATTATTCATGAGTCTGCCGAGTTCTTCCTCTTCTTTCAGTGAATCTGTTGTGCACATGAAAGAGGTGTGGCACTCCTATCTTTGTACACATGAATAAGAGAAAATATGGTCTTTATTAAACAGTAGCTATCATTATTACCATTTTGTTATCTTATAATCTAGTCCTTCTTCACAAAGTTTCATCCTTAATAAGTCTGAAAAAAAAGCAGAAAATAATCTTGTTATAATCTTGTTAAGTGACAGATGTATTTATTCATTATAAACCCTACTACAACAAACTACTAATACAGCACCAAATTACTTTTCCAATTAAGGGAATTTTTATTTTCAGTAAAACAGAAAATTAAACACATTTCAGTCATTCCAGGTATTTTGAGGTAAATCAAGCATTCAAGCTATATTCATAACTTTCATGTAGATTTGCCTATGTAAACCATTTAAATTAGAGAAGCTACAATGATGCTGTCTTGTTAAAAAAGCATAATGCCTTTTTTTTTCCAAATCAGTCACTCTTCAACGCTCATGTGTTTGAAATTTTGGACACTATAGCTGTAAGCAAAAATAAGCACATTCCTCAGATTCCTGCTCACAAAAGTCATCTCTTCTAGGAAGCTCCTTGGACTTCTATTGTGCCTGGCATACAAGTAATTTTTTTTAACAAAAAGAGTAAAATTACACAGGAAGTGGTTTCCATGATTAAAAAATTTAATAAATATTATTTACTCATAAAAATATATGGAAGGAACCTCAAAACTGCTAAATGTAATTTAATACAGTCCAGAAGTGAAGTAATTAATATTTTATAGAAATGTCTGTATTTCAAGACACATTAATCACATGGATTGCATTTGGAAATCTGACTAGTTGATTTTGGTCTTTGCTTTAAAAAAGAACAATTATTTTCACTTTTCTAAAAGTGTCATTTTAGCTTTGTCTGAAAAATAAAAGTAACAAGCTATTTCTATTTCTAGTTAACTGCATTACCTGGAGTACTTAAAGAGTTGATGGGGGACCTAATGGATGCCTTGTTTCAGAGGCTTGCCAGCTGCAGGGCAGGTCGTTTTTGCTGAGGGACACCCCACAGGAATCCATCATGTCCTTAGTCTTCACTGGGTTCAACTAAGTCTCCTGTTTAGTCAGTGGGATGTTTGCCAATAACTCCACTGGGATCCAAATTTCTCCCATCATGCATGTGTAGGATTCATTAATATAATAAGATACAAGCAGTGAGTGGCAAATAATCCCCAGCAGAGATGAGCCAACCTATGTCAAGAAAACAGATAGAGGAAGAATTCTTGCCCAGATACTTAATATGGTTTCTCCATGTTACATTGGGATATGCA
Organism: Phaethon lepturus; assembly: GCF_000687285.1. Lineage (NCBI taxonomy): Eukaryota > Metazoa > Chordata > Aves > Phaethontiformes > Phaethontidae > Phaethon > Phaethon lepturus. The sequence continues at coordinate 4,947 of NW_010518098.1, read as the reverse complement.
ACTCATTGTGGCCAAACAATGAAGAAAATCAACTCTTCCATCAGCTGTCAAAAAAAGCTTTCTCCCTCAGAAGAGATAACAAGATTCTCTGGCATTTTCCAAACCTTTGTATGTCACGTGAATTGCTGACATCTGCCACAGGCTTTTAAAATTTCTTTCAAGAGCGGTCTGCAGGAGTTACAGTTGCTGGTCACAGTATGGAAGCGTGTATTAGTTTTGCCATTAAGTTGCTATGTGGAATCAACAAATTGCTCAGGGCCAGATTTAAAAAATAATGATACATATATAAAACCAAGGCACAAACATATCCAGAAAAACCTTATCAACCTACAGTCAGATCACTGTGTCATATTGCCCAGTGCATTCCCTTGGGAGTAAGGAATCCTGGACTCTGGTTCCAGCACTGTAAACAACTTTGGTTCTTTTGTTTTTCTCTAGAAATTGTCTAACATAGGATGGATGGGATGACCAGCATTTCAGCATCCTCCCTTACAGCTGGTGTTCTAACCACGATGTCAAGCTCTTCTTTATTCTCTTAGTAGTCATGTGAGTCTTTCCTTCCTTTCTGCCCAGTGGCAGGCCTCCAGTAGAAAACTGTAATGGAAACACTTGCCTCTTCTTGTGGCTTGGATCTTTCAGGGGAAATAAAAGATGGAAGTTTGAATTCTCTCAATCTGAAGAGAAAAGGTGAAGATTAGATTGAACATATATATTTCTCTGTTTCCCTAGATGACTTTCCACTCTGCTCAACTCTTTGAACTAAGAGGTGTAGTTGTATATCCTCTAAGGTGGCTTCCCCAACTTCCTTTGGGCATCTTTACATCACTCTCCGTTCACCACATGGTGCTTTGAATAGCAAGTCTGCATGGATTTCTAAGGGCAGCCTGAGCATCTAGTCTGGTTTTGGATCCCATTCTTAGCACCAGCTGCGTTAAACTTGGAAGTTGTGGCACCTCATTTATACGTGCTTTTGCCTTTTACTGTAACTAATTCTTCATTTTTACAGCTCAGATTTTCCACAAAAAATTGCAATGTCATCTCTCAGGTTATTGTTAGGCTTCATTAATTGCAAATCTGTAAAAAGCCTAAAAACCATGAGAAAAATGCACAGTAGTACTCTTGCTATCATTATTTTTCTTTAAGATAATAGGTCTGAAAATCCCTGTATGTGTTAACTTTCTTCATGTTGGTAATTCTTTTCAGCCAAGTTTGACATGTGAAGTTGGTAAAGTTAAGCATATATTTCAGTGATTACGGGGTCACAGCTTCTCCCCGTGTAATGGGTAAGAGGAAATGACATTAAAAGATATAACAGCCATCGTTATTTTTCCATGCTTTTATTTTTCTGTCACACACTTAAATTCCAGGTAGACACTTAATGACTAGATAGGTAGATAAAGTGGCTTAACTAAGATATGCCATATATAGTAGAATGACTAGAGTTTCCATTTGAACAATAAGTCTATAGTAAACAATGCATAGAGACTCCTAAAATGCAGGAAGTTGTACTTTCTGGTTCTATTTTCTAAAAAGGAAGATGCCTACCATATCTGACTTAATTTCAATTTGGTAGCTGTAAACTATAGATTATGTTGCAAATTTCTTTAACAATCCTGACTGGACAATCTGAATAATTTGCAAATCATTTGCAAAAAAAAAATTGAGGACAGATTTACCTGTTGTGATAGGAAAAGGGGTAATGGATTTAAGCTGAAAGAGGGCAGATTTAGACTAGATGTAAGGAAGAAATTTTTCACAGTGAGGGTGGTGAAACACCGGCACAAGTTGCCCAGAGAGGTGGTAGATGCCCCATCCCTGGAAACATTCAAGGTCAGGTTGGACGGGGCTCTGAGCAACCTGATCAAGTTGAAGATGTCCCTGCTTACTGCAGGGGGGTTGGACTAGATGGCCTTTAAAGGTCCCTTCCAACCCAAACTATTCTATGATTCTATGAATTTATAGATGCATGTCTTTGTGAGATTATAGGAATATTGATTTCTTTGCAAATAAATTCATCATTGCTTAGCATTCTTTTTGGTTTGGTTTTGTTTTGTTTTTTTCACTGAGTGGTTACTATATTCCCTTTCATTTGCTCTTATAGTTGAAGTGAGAACACTATGAAAACAAGTTGCCTTGCTGCAGTTTTCATAAATCTTAGAAAAATCATGTGCTTAATATAACATTCATACTTCTGAGTAAATGTATAAGAAAATCACTACCAATTGTTTTCATTTCCAAAGTTACAAGGTTCAACAGTAACTTGAGAAGTTAAATCAGTAATATTCTAGTTTATCTATAATTTTTAAAAATGCAATCTGTCAGATGATTGCTATATGTTCTCTTGTGTCAGGTAAGGTTTCTCCTGGTAGTTTTCAAAACTACTGTACCATACCGCACCATATCATACCATACCATACCAATCTTCTTTATTCTTCTTTTAAAAGTGTATTTTTAATAAATCTTCTGGAAGTAGGTAAATCTGTGGGGTTTTTTGAAGCATGATGATCTTAGGGCATTTCAATAACGTATATACTGTTCTTATAGCCTTTTACATTTTAATATAAATGTCAGTAGTTTAATTCAGTTCAGACTGACTGTTTATTTTTACGCTGTGATCTAATTGAGTATTTTCACTCCATTTCCTCTCATTCAGATTCCTTGACTGTTCGCACTACAGATAGAGTGCTACCTTGATATGGATACTCAGTTTTCAATTTATTTCTCTGAAACGTAAGCTTTTTAACTCAGTTCCCTGTTTTCTAATTAAAGTCCTCCAATACATACTTCCCGAGGCTGAAGAATTAGGTCCAGGCCTGACATTAAAAGGCGTAAACCCAGATCTAGACACAGCCTGCCTGGGAAGTGCTGCAAAAAGTCACTAGCACTTCCTGAGCACTCAAAATGGTGCATAATTCTGATGAGTAAGCCATTCTGATACGTGGCACAAGTAACATTGAAAATTACCCAGAGATAGGGCAAAGCGTTCATCTAAGGGAAAATTTCCTCTTGCTGAAATTATAATCACAGGGGTTTTAAAGTGAGGTAGTTCAGCTGTTCAAGATCTCTTGCCTCTCCCCACAATTAAGATTTTTAAGTGAGTTGATGTCACTTTCAATATACTTTGAAAAGACTAAGGTTTTTTTTTTTTTTTTATATGATACATTTTGAAAATAAATTGATGGACCAGGTAGCAGAAATACAGTCCTGAAGAACTACTCGACCCTAAAGATTTCCTCAGTGCCTCCACATACCTGGAGGGGCCTGTGACTGCTTGCCACTCTTACCCTTTAATATGTTGGCAAAGTCAGTAGAAAGTGCAGAAGTGGTACTAGGGAAGGTCAGCACAACATGATGTAATGTGAAGGAACCTGCTTTTGCTGCAAATTAAACTCCTACCTTCCAGAAAATGAAAACAGTAGTTTCACTGGTCTTAACGTAGACCAAAAGCCTCTGATTGTCAAATCCAGGATTTAGGACCAGGACTATTAACAAATTCCTAGATAGATCCATGTATTACAGAGGAATAATGACTTATTGCTGTATTTTAAGTGTTTTAACAGTACCATCAGCTTGCAACTGACCACATGAAATCATCGTTATCATAACATTTAGCCAATTTTGGCAAAACTCTCTTCTCATTTTAAAAGATCACACAAGGCTATGGCTAAATAAAGTAAAACTATGTTCCAAAGTTCTCCAAACAAATTTTAAAGACTTTTCCACAAGTATTTATTTTAAAATGCTAATAAAATCAAGTTTCTAGTGGGATTGCTTAAGACCTTCAAGGATCTATGCTGTACAAAGAAAACCTACTTTTTCAAAGAATTAACATATCAGGAAAGGAATTTCTATTCTTGTTTTTTAATCACTTTCAAAAATTATACAACCCTGTAAAACCACATTCTGATACTGTCACCTCTAGCAGTTTTTACCCAGTATTTGACATTGACATAGTTTTCACAACTTTATTTTCAAAAATAGAAATAGTGAATGTCTCCAAAAAGAAAAAAAAAACTGGCTCAAGCATAACCTGCTGAAGACGGCAGCACAGAAGTACACTAACAGAAAAGAGGAAAACACTTAACCAAAACCTTATTTGAACTCTAAGTAGGACAATGTCCTTTTATTTGTCAAAAAAGTGAGTAGCCCAGGAACTTACTACCTCCTCCTGATGATCAGCAAGATAAATAGTAAGAAACATTTTCTACTGTCTCCAGATTCCTAGAAGAATGTGCATATTCCTTTTGTATGAGGACTTTTCAGCCAAGATGTAGAAATGTGACCTTTTTTGCTCCTACTTATGTTTTTTATCCAAGAACTCTTAAAACCTGCAGGCAGTACAAAATGCTCAGTACCTGGTTTTGAGAGCACTTCACCTGGGATGTGGGCAACTGTGTATTTTTAAGTTCAAACGGCTTTTTCTTGCAGCTCCCATAGCCTGGCAGAAGGGCTCTGTCCATGACCTACCATCACAGCAGTATTTGTCAGGTTGGATTCTTCAGTCTACTAAGCCTGGATTAAAGGGGATCTAAGGGTTTGCAAATGACTAGGCTAAGGAGACTCTCTGGCCTTGTTCCAGGCACCGCTGGAAGGCAGCAACCAATGGCTTCCCGTTCTTCCAGAAGCTACCTGAGGTCAAATCAAGCCCCAACACAAGCTAGAATTCTTCCATAAAAGCAGAAAAACTACAAATCTTGCAACCAGCCACTGATCATGGCGGGAATGACAGTCCTTGTTTACTCTTCCATCCCCCAACTAATCTTGACAAGTCCCTGTGGCAGGCACAGCAAGGAGAGACATGAATCTGTCTTTGGGGCATCTCCAGATTCCTTCATGCCAGAGGTACCCTTAATAGCACTTTTAGAAACGCATTGGAGTTACTTTATGCCATTCTAACATGCACTGGGGATCTGTCAGGAAAATCACAGAATCACTAAGGTTGGAAAG
>NW_010518097.1:0-2192 GCF_000687285.1 Phaethon lepturus | reverse complement strand
CGGTGCCCTCCGCTGGGTCCTGCTCGAGGGATGGGGCATATAAAATCCTGGATTTGGCTGAAGAGAGAGCAGCGTGGTGGAGGCTGCGATGTGCACGGAGCCACCACACCACCAGCCCGCTCCAAGCAGGGGTTTTACCTTTTGGTTTGAGCACTGCTGTCATGCGTTGTTTTATTTGTTAACAAATTTAAACACAGCAATGTTTGCTGTTCCCGGTGCTTCTTGCAGGCCTGGTCTCAGGCAGACATCAGTGCCCGTGTAAATTGCTGAATCGCTGTGCAGCAGGTCCTCTGGGCGCAGAGGCAGGGGAAGCCAGGACGCAGGGTGGCACGGACCCCTGCCTGGGGGTGGCAGGAGGGCTTCTCCCCTCGCTGGGCTCCCCAGGACAAAACTTCTTCCGTCTCTCAGAGAAACTCTTTCCAAACCACTAAAGCTATTGCAAGAATTCAGGATGTTAAAATAACGATAAAAAAGCTGATCTAATTTTTACTGAGTTGCACTTTTTCTAGATATTTTGATTCAGAGCTCCTGCAGGGTAAAAGAAACATTTCTTCAACTTCCTACATCTGGCAACAAACTCAGTACCACCCTCTTTCAGGGCAGGTCCTTGCTCCTGGCTCTTGCGCCTTCGCTTTGTGCTCAGGTAACCAAGTACAGAAGTGTGCTACAGCCTGTGCTGCTCTGCGTCTGCTCCCCGCGCTAACGCTGCGGGGAAAGCCAGGACAGCGTGAGGAATGGCAACCAAAGTTTCTTAAAGCCGTCTAAACGCAGGGCAACCTGTGCAAGTTTGTGGTGTCATGTGAGTGTTGGCTGTGACAGCTCTGAGGGTTCAGCTAGCCCGATTAGAGCCTGGGTTCCAGTGCTTCAAAAAGGACTTTAAAGTGTACATGCATAGCACGAGTATTAGGATATGAATACCCCCATCTAACCTGAGGGGTGGGAAGCGATCGCCTGGCTCTCCTTGGAACTTGCATCCTTTGGGAGTTCAACATACTCTTATATAGAAAACCAAATCATATGCTGATTTATTTGACTTACTATTGTCATTATTAAGGACAGCTTTTGGGAAGATCGGTAATAAAGCCATTTCTCCTCTTCTTTTACAATGACAAACCCAAACGCTGCCCGTGCAGCCAAGCCCGTCCCCAGACAGCAAGCCCGCTGCGGCGGCGCTAGTGACACGCAAGCCCACTCCCCTCCGCGCAGCCTGGCCTGCGCGAGGGCTGCGGGCTGTCCCCTCGGGGGCGGCAGCTCTGCTGCGCGGGGCGCGTGAGCAATTGCACTTGTTTTTAACATGTCGGATCATACCTTGCTCATCCGTTCGGTGGCAGGGTTGAAAAATACTGTCGAAACAAAAATGCAGGAGCTGGCAGAGAAATCGGTGAGTGTGCTACCTGGGCGCTCCAAAAGCAGACATCGCGATTGATAAAGGATACAAAATGTATGACTTCAAGTTAAGACACTCCCTTAATATTATGCAATTTGAATATGGTTTTTTTAAGGATGACAGCTCTGTTTTACAGCACGTATGCGCACCCGGGTGTGCAGGTGCACATGTACACACGTACTGCGGTAGCCCGGCGTCGCGTGGAGTTAGGTGCCGAATTAAGCTGGCAGCGTGAAATGTATTATCAACTCCCCACAGGCTTGGGCACAGTACCTGTGCAGCGGAGTGGAAAAGTCTGAGTGGTACTGGGTGAGAATGTTTTCCTAGGTAAATTTGCTGGTATTCAATTTGTAACTTTACAATCCCATTTTCCATTATTTCCTTCTATTTGTATAAGCTGAAGGCAAAAGAGGGGAAAAATGGCTCTCCCACGGAAGGAAAAGGTCTTGGCAGGAGAACAGCTCTGTGCGTGCTGCTGAACACAAGGTGCATGTGGTGAATTACAGCCGTCTGCAGAGGGCCAGCGTGGCTTTTTTTCGTGACAGCCCCGGGGCCAGTTGGGGTCTCCTGGGGCCGGGACACCTGGGAGCCGAGGGGGCTTCGGTGGTCAGGGTGGTGGATTACTGCGATGAACAGACACAACCTAATCCCCCGGGAAAATGGCATACACCCACGTGCTCAAAGGCTAATGCCATGCTGAAGCCGTGGCCACCTGGGTTTCTCCCACCCTGCTGCTCCCCGCTTTGGGGCGCGGTGCCGAGGGCCGGCGCCGCTTCGCCTCGGCGCGTGCTCTGTGCGGAGGCAC
>NW_010518096.1:0-1520 GCF_000687285.1 Phaethon lepturus | reverse complement strand
GCTGATCAGCGAGAACTGGGTGGTCACCGCTGCCCACTGTGGCGTCAGGTAGGCACCGGCTCTGCTGCCGGTCGGCCCGGGGCTGGGCACGAGGTCCCCAGGGAACCCCTATCCCCGTGCCGGTGCCTGGTGCTCAGCGCCTGCCTATGCCCAGGACCACCGACACTGTGGTGGTGGGCGCGTATGACCACGAATCACCCTCCGGTGACGAGCAGAAGCTGACCATCGAGAAGGTACTGCCGGCGCGGGGGGCCGTGTGCCTGCAGGGTCCCACAGCCACCACGGGGAGCCCTGCGGGTCCAGGTGCCCCTTGTCCTGGGGATCGGGTCCACGGGGGTCCCTGGTCCCCTTATCCTGAGTGAGGGTCAGGTTCTCACAGGGTGAGAGGTTCTTCACAGGGCTGTCCGCGGAGCCCCACATCCCTGGGCCTGGGTCCCCTGGGTTGTCCAGGGTCACCCTCATCCCAGGGGTCAGGACCCCGTTCCCCGTCCCCCCAAGGGATGGGGGTCAGGAACACAGGGTCCCCATCAGCCCCTGCGGGTGCTGTGACCTGAGCTATCCCCACTCCCCAGTGCCCCTGGGCTGGGAGATGCCCTGTGGGGCAGCAGCAACTGCGGGTGGGACATGGGCTCGTTGGTGGCCTCGTTGTCCCGAGCATCGGGGTCTGGCCCCTCGTCCCTGGAGCCTGGCACCCATTGGTGCCTGGGCTTGTCACCTGCTCCCTGGGTGCACCTCAGCCAGGGATTTGGAGTTTGCCTCGCCCGGGGTCCCCCTGACTCCTTGTTGGTGTCCCTGGTCCCCGGGGTGTCCCCAGTGCCCAGTGCCCCAGGGGCTGGGGTCTGCTCCCTGGGTCCCCATCAGCCCAGGACTTGGGGTCTGTTCCCTGTTGGTGTCCCTGGGGGTTTTCCTGGGGGGTTCCTGGTCCCTGCTGGTATCCTTTGTCCCTGGGGTGTCCCTGCCACCCATCTGCCCCAGGGTTGGGGTCTGCTCCCTGGGGCCCCTGTGATTCCCTTGGGCCCCAGGAGCTGGGATCCGCACCGCAGGGACCCAGTCAGCCGGGGACCCACGGGGCCATTCCCCGGGGTCCCCACCAGTCCTGGGGTCCCCATCAGTCCTTGTGGAGTCCCCAGTGCCCAGCACCCTGGCCAGCCAGGGGTGCGGGCACTGGGAGCGGTGCTGCTTGCTCCAGGTCTTCAAGAACCCCAAGTTCAACATGCTGACCATCCGCGACGACATCACCCTGCTCAAACTGGCCACCCCAGCACGGCTGTCGGCGCGCGTGTCCCCTGTCTGCCTGCCCCAGGCCGCCGATGACTTCCCCGGGGGCCTGACCTGTGTCACCACTGGCTGGGGGCTCACTGACCCCAACGGTACCGCACCTCCGCGTCCCCATTCCCATCCCTGTCCTCGTCTGCATGCTCATCCCCACCCCTTCTCCCTTCCCCATCCCCATCCTCATCCGCATCCCCATCCCCTTGCCTTTCCCCATCCTCATGCCCATCCCTATCCTCATCCTCATC
>NW_010518095.1:0-5481 GCF_000687285.1 Phaethon lepturus | reverse complement strand
GTGAGCCCAGTTTTATCCCCTCCCCACTCCATTTCCTACGTGGATTCAAGTTTAAAGTTTTATAAGCTTGAATGCACTAAGAGATTCTTTTCTAAAATTTTATTTCTCTTACAGTCTATTGCTCTGTAATTCTTGGCTATTTTTCAAAGAGACAGCAGCTGTGCATTGTGTACAAAGTCTTTATAATTGCACTGGTTTGCTGATAGAGCTTTAGTTCTTTTTTAGCAAAGCTGGACCTGTGATTATTTTGGAAAAACTGGACTTAACTCCTTTGTCTATATTTTACTACAGATAGAAAATGCAAAATGTGAGCTAAAGCAAAAATTGGAATTAAGGTAACAACTGTTCTATGGCAATGACATAGACATGACAATAACAAGAATGTGCTGTTGGATTTTTTAAATTTATGTGAAAGCATATAAAAATTATAATCACAAACAACTCAAAAATAATTGAATTAATTATATATAATATAAACTTATAACTTATAGCATTCATCATGTATTTCTGAAATAGATTAGCAGAAATAAACAGTCCAGAAAAATCTTCGAGTAAGAAATGAAGGCAAAAATATGATTCAAAAAGTGCTATAGGGTTCATTGCAAGGCATCATTGATGTTGATATCTACTAGCTGAGCTCATTGTCTTGGGTTATCTTTTTAGTTGGTGGAAAGGAAGAACAACTTTAAACTTTAACTTTAAATCCACCTGATTTGCTTAACTCCTACATGAAATTAATTTCATCTTATATAACATGATTGTATTTGGTCAGTCTTCAGTGACCACAAAGGATCCCTTGGGGTGATACAGTAAGATAGATTTCTGGATTGTAGAAACCTACTCTTGCTTTGATGGATTTCACCCCAGTTTTTTTGGTCTTCTTTTTTTTCCTCTCTCTTTTTTTTTTTTTTAAATTGCTTTAATGCTACTCTAATCTGTCTCAGTTCTGTGAGCCTAGGCTACAAGGAACCTGGTTCTTCACTGACCCTCTGCACTTTAGATATTATTTATGAAATTTGTTCAAAGCCAACATAAAGTGCTACTGTTCATACTTGGGCACAGTCTTACCTTCTGTAAATTTGAGCAAGATTTGTCTGGGGATCTCTGAAAGTTGGCTTGGAGAGCTGTAAAATATTATTTCGGCTTTTTATCTAGTATCTCTATTCAGAAGGCACACATATAAAACTTAAATACAGAATGTGCCACATCTACAGGATGATTTTTCCCGCCAAGCAGATAATCTGCTCTTTTGAGTTCACATTTTCTGGATAAGTCAGGACTTCTGTCACGGGTCTTAGCCAAGCAATCTTATTTTTCATTTTTGTATTACTTTTGAGTTCTCTATTAATTTGTTTTTTCACAACTGCTTTTCTGTTAATAAACTTATTCTAAGGAGGGGAACGTAGCTGTCTGACAACCTCAGAAAAACATTCCTTTAAGAATTAGCTTAATGAAATGAAAGGGAACAAAGTCACACTATCATTTCTATCATTTTGTAATAAGGAAATACATTACTGAACATTACTGTACATACTATATTAATTTCTAATCTTGTCTTAATTTTTTCTTATAGGCCAGTTGTTTCATATATGTCAATTCCCATGCAACACAAAAGCACCTCATATAGTGATTTTTGAAAGCTTTCCATGGAAGATTGTCTAGCTTTTGAATTAACAATTATAATTTACATGTGCTTTTCTGTTTATCTGAGCAACAGTCTGCTTTGTCGTGATGATAAACTGTAAAAAAATTACATCTCCATGAAACTCCAGACAGTAATTTTCCTTTGCTTTTAGAATCAGGATACATTTTAAAATGCTGATATTTAATATTAATTGGACACTATGATGGAGGTAAAACAGATTTCAGTCAACCTGATTACCTCAACATCTGTAACTAAAATGTTCCAGTTAATGTCCAAAAAGACACAGGCATGTAAAAGTGGAATACATAAGCAGATGCAATACATACAAAATCATCAGATTTTGAGTCCTAGTGTTTGTGGACAAAGATGTAGGTTCCTGATTATACATTTCCTGAAAAAAGCCAAAAAAACAAATTTAATGTGTTAAGAACTACCTCATGTAGTCACCAGTTCTCATGGTCATTTTCACTAGGGCTATTCACTTGTCATTATACTGTCATACTCAAACCTCCCTTTTCTACCTCAACATGTGTCCTCTGGACTTTAGTAAAGCCACAGCTCCTGGCCTGCTGCACGTTGAGACTTCTGCCGTGACAGTTCCCAGCGCTATGTATAAGGGCAGTAAAAATGGCTCCCTTTGTGGCCTTTCCTCTGTGTTTTATGGTACAATGCCAAGGTTAGTATTAAAAGGCAGACATTTGTTTGCAGCTGTGATATCCCAACCATTTCCTGTACTAAATTTTGGGAAACAATATGGTTTCGTTTAGTGTGTTGCAATTTTAGGTAAAAGGCTTTAGTGTTGTCATTTTGTTGTGCTTATGTTTTGGTGTCTGCACTTGTATATGTGTAAAATAGGTTAAATAAGCTTTTAAAAGTCTTCAAAAAGCTTATTAGTTTCCCCATTTTAAAAGTGCATTACATACAACTTTTGAGTCCTTGAACTCAGGGTTTCAGCCAAAGGCGAAATTTTATGGTTAAGTTATAATACGCTGAAATGGGAGGTTGTAATGGAAATGCATATGCATGCTTATCAGTTGTGGCCAGAAGATGCACACACAATTAATTATTAACAAACCAAGAGAAAGAAAAAAAGGTCACTGACTAAATGACACCTAATCTATCTAACTCAGCCCTGTTGCATATTGCTAGCTGAGCTGGTCACTTGTTAAACTGGCCATATTGTTTCTTGGGTGGCAAATTGTACAGATCCCCCCCAGCTCAGTGGTTCAAAAAATACGTCTGGAAGAGTTATCTTGTGGTAAGCACACTCTGGATCAATCTAGATAAGGGACATTAATCCTTAATGTTTTAAATATGTTTGGACGTTGGTTATGAAAATTGAACCTCTAACATTTGTAACTTTTTATTCAAAGACCAGTGAAATACACGATTGGAAAATGATTCTTCTTTAAGCAGTAATTGCTAAAAATTTGGTTCAATACGTTACAATATTTGTGTTTAAAATAATTTATCTAAAATCCCAGACCATCTTTTACATGTAAAGTAATGAATGACATATTGGAAGTGTCCACTCAAAAAACCTAAGCCTACAAAACGACATACAACAGATCTGTGTAAGCATTGCAATTCCACCCCCGATTTGAGATGGTATGAAAGAAGTGATGATCTCTTTTCCAACAGGCAGAATTCCCTTCTTCCATTCCCCTCCTTCTACTTCCCTCTATTCCTGTCCTTCTCCTTCCAGACTCCCCCCATTCCTCCATCCCCAGCATCACAGCTGACAATACGGATGTACGACTCTGAACTATATTTCTCTTATCTATGAAGTGTGGAAATGCACAAACTCTGCAGAAGGTGTGAGCCCAGCAGTAATATTTCTGCTTGCTGTCTTTCCCCCCGCATTGAACATCCACGTTGAACTCCCAGGACTAATGCCCTGAAGAAAGGGGCTAGTTCTACAGATGTGGCATTGACCTTCTTGCCCTACAGAGAATAGACCACTCTAATAGGCATTAAACCTGCTAGTGCCACACACTAAGTGCATACAGAGCTATTTCCTAATGGCCATGCTGCCACAAGAGTCCTTCCAGTAAGGGTGTGTGTAATTGAGTCATATATCATGATGAAATGACGCAGGGCAGATATTTATTCTTGAGAAAGATGTAGCGTTTTTCCTTCAAAGAGCCCATCTGGTTACATCTCTGAGGATGTGGTAGGTGGGTGATGGGTGTGGTAGGTGGGTGATGGGTGAAAAGTCTAGGTGTATACCACGTTCTGTGTTACCAGCTCGTGCAATATTGTGTATCAATATTCAGTGTTTCTCCTAGAGCCCCAGCCATGAAATCAGGTTATTTTCTGAGAAGCCAAACTTCCCTAGAAAATAAATAACCCTTACTATTGGAAAAAGCCTGGAAGTAAGAATTGTAAGCTCTTTTTTTGAGAAGATAAAGGATAGAGTTGATTATTATCTTTAAATATCATCATTTTTAGGCCAATTTTTTAGGAGCTGGGGGGACTTGATAATATTTTTTGAATACAAAGGACTGGCAATGTTGCAGTCCCTTGATACCCGAGGATCTTTTGAGATCTGTAGAGAGATAATATTGTATTACTTCTGCAGAAGCTGTATGGGTTTTTAAGCTCTGTGTCATAATCCATGTTGATGTTTGAGGTTTAGTGGGGTATATTATTCTGCTGTTGTACAAGAGTTATTGGTGGCTATTCTGTGAAACCCACTTTACCTCTGTCTAAATGTACAGTACAAAATACAGTTACTTCAAATGGCACAAATGAACTTGTATGCAGTTGGTCTGGGAGTATTTGGCCTTATATATTATTTGGGTTTTTTATTAATCACCTACTAAAAATACAGTATAAAGGAGCAACAGTACTTTCTAAAATTGGAAGATTTTTCAAGAAAGCTAGACTTTTGTCACTTGTGGTTTTACTAAAGAGATTTTTCACTGAGATTATTGTTCCATCAGCTAAATAGAAATAAAGAAAGTTTAGTGTTCTTCCTTTCAAGTACTTGTAATTCTTTATATTGTTTTGTGGCTGTATTGGTAAAAGAAAAACTACTTTTCACTAAAGGGATAATGCACTGGAATAAATGGTCTGACTAGTTTTAACAGTCCAGGTGTCACAAAAGAACCTACTTTACTGTGTGCAGTAGTTTGACACTGATTGTGAAATGTACACTTCATGTCTTTACACTCTGAGGTAAAAATAGCTGTTCAAGTCAACTTACTCGTACCTTAGAAAGAGATGAAACTCTGAGCAGCATCAAGTTTTATGATGAAATTGCCAGTACCAGTGATAATGTTAGGGTCAAATTAGGTGTAAATTAGCTAGTAACTATGTATAATGGCTAACTTGTTATCTGCGCTAACAAATCTTAAATTTACTTTAGTTACCCAAAGAAGGAGGAGTTGGGAGTAGGGTGGGAGGAAAGAGGCTGTGGAATGGAAGTTCCCACCAGAACAAAATGTTTGATCTTAAAATAGTAGAGTCTTTAAACAGCACAACACTAACATTATGCATTAGTCTCACCAAAAAGTCTGCTGTGTGCCCTAGCAGCTTTTTAAGGCAGAATATCATGTGTTTGTGTATAACTAAATATGTATTTCTTTACAACCTGTACACACATACTCAGCGGTGGTATACTGCTTAGCTCTTGGCATAACGTATTTCCGTATTGTATTTCAATATCCCACTTTGTGTAGACTTACTAAATAAGAATTCCTGGATATATTCTGATGACTTCATTTGGACTTCCTATGTTATTTCTCCCAAGGTGGAAGGGAAATAAAATTCTCCTGGAAGAGCTGTGGAGTTTCATCTCCTGTGACCAGGTGACTCGCCTAGTGGATGAGGGA
>NW_010518094.1:19907-20525 GCF_000687285.1 Phaethon lepturus | reverse complement strand
TCCGCCGGGCTGCTCTCCAGCCACTCCCCCCAAGTCTGTAACGTTGCATGGGGCAAATGACCTTAGCTTTAAGTATATTTATGTTCCTGAAGTACCTCATGCCATCATGGGTTTTTTTGTGTAAAAAAAACCCAACCCCACAACACAAAAAAAAAAAAAAACCAACTATTAACCAAATGCAGTTATTTGTGCTTCATACTTACATGTTAAAGTGATTAATTTTCTTTTTCCTGCACGTGATTTTTGTTTGCCTTTTGCATTTCACTCTCTTTGTGTTTCAAGAGAAGATCAATTTGTTTTTTATTTCTTACTTTTAATTTCCTTGAGCTACTGGGGTGATACTATGTTTGGGTTTGCAGGGAATCTCAACTGAGATGAGTCTGTGTATCGGGCAAGTCAAAATCTTTTAGAAACCCCAAAGAATTCCAAGATAGGTATTACTAATTCTCTTCTTTAAAACAAGTTGCCTTAAAGATAGGTTGTGTCTTTCCTTTCCAAAAAAGTTCTTCTACACAAGTGTCCCGCCTGGATGATTCTATCTGCCCTATGCAGTAATGTAAAAATGTTCTGCTGGTGGTTATGACCAGCCATAGGAGACAACTTCCCTTCCCATGATAG
>NW_010518094.1:12076-19876 GCF_000687285.1 Phaethon lepturus | reverse complement strand
CTGCTTTTTACAACTAATCTTTTTATAGCCCTTTAAGGAGACTGTAAAGGCAGCTAAAATGAGAACTGTTTACATCAGGTTTGATGACTCAGTTTTCTGTTAAATAGACAGAAATAGAGATGTCAGGCTATGAATACTTCTGACAAGCTAGTTTATGGAATTCATTCAAAAGTAAAGAGTGCATTTTATTTTGAGTTTCTCATTTTGATACAAATTTTATAATGTAGCTTAATTGACAAGTGGATGAGTAGATAGTACGTGATAAATAATCACAATTATTCAATGTAAATATTCTTATGAAAAAGGCATTGCAATATCCTTGAGAAAATATCTTATATATTTTAATCAATTTAGAAAACATGAAATCTTAACTTTTTATCATAAATAGCAGTTAAAAGGAATCTTAAGATATATTTTTCTATGTCTTAAAAATTTCATGCACTGATTATCTCTAACAAAAATGTTTGTTAGTACCATCTGTATGTTCAAAGTGAAATAATGTAACTACATATCCAGTATATCATCATCATATAACACATTCTCAAATATAGTGAATGTTGTAAGTAGACTCATCCTAAATGTATACCATTTCTTTTCAGGACTACTAGAAGTTTTGTAAAGATTCACTTATTTGCTGTGTAGTACATATGCTATATAATATCCTGTGTCTATTGGATTTTGATAGGAGGAATAAAAAAAAACACCTAACGAAATTAAAGGTTTTAGTAATGAAAAGGTTTCTATGTGCTTTGCTAGTGGGAGGGGGAGACTAGCAGTTTAAAAAAAAAATCCAATTATGTGTCATTTATATTATTGCCAATATAACTGTTATGAGTAGGATTTGAAGCTGAGCCCGTGCAGTATGCTACAGTAAAATACAGCTAATATACTTATGCGAGGAAAGTATTCAGACAGTTTAAACTCTGCTGAGGTTGATAATCATAAAGTTTCTAATAAAAGAGGGTTCAGTGTGCTAAGATTTCCTGAGTAAGAGTCAGTGTAGTATTTAGAAGTAGGGATTTGTCTGCTGAGGGGTTCGGGAAGCTTCTTCTACAATGTAGCGGTACTTCTCAAAGTCGTAGTAATCCACAAGTGTAGCACCGTCTAGGATTTTAATAAGAAACATAATGCCAGGATTAAATTTTGCTTCCTTCTTCAAGCAGTGCGTTTTCAAAAACACATCAAAGGTAACCGCCTGGTAAAAATACCAGTCAACATAGTAAGGCCATGACTGTGATCTTTAAAACTGGATCTTGATGTGTTGTTTTCTCCTTTTTTTTTCATGGTGATTTGAAGATTATGTGAAGACGTATGTAACCAGTGTTCTCCGTTCTTCATGTCAGGAGGAAGATTTCTGTTACAATGTATGGGGGGTTATCAGTCCTGTCCCTAAAATACTTCTTGCCCCAAACCTGGATTGAGATGTTCTCTGTCTGTAAAGTGCTGTGAGTGCTTTGATTTCTCTTGGGATACAAAGCTTTACAAAATCAAAATGTTTTATACTAAGTGCAAAAGCTACCATAAGATTAATGCAGTTTTAGGGTTGAGAAATTCAGCAGGCCAGTGTTGGAGAATTCCAGGCTGATAATAAGCTCAGCCTTTAACAGAGGCACCACATGCATAACTTATCCTGTGTACCTATACAGTGTGTTTCTCAGGTGACAAGTTTGAGATACATGAAATATTTCTGTTGCTTCCTTCTCCATGTTACAGCAAATATGAAAACTTTGTAATGTTTGTCTTAACTGCTGAGTCTGGTCAAAGGAGGCACAAAGTGAGTAATTTGATTTCAGTGTTACTTTTTTTTTATTTGGGACTGTACGTGATTTAGGTCAAGTATTATGCACAGTTTTCAGAGAAATACACTGAGGCAATCATCTTGAATCAGTTTATGGGATAGTATCAGTTTCATGTATGTACCGTTTCTATCGGTCATCATAACTGGGGATTGAAAAAGTCTAGGCAAGGAAGAAGTAAAAATTTTGCACTTGGTTTTTTTTCCATAAAATTCTGTTTGCACACTTTTCCTGCTAAATAAAGTAAAAAATCCCACTGAGTAATCCTGACTGCAGAATGCTTGAGCTCAGGTAGCTCTTTAGGTAGGAGGCACTAGGCTGCGTATATTGACACGCTTACTTGCTCTGTGCAGATGGTCTTATATAAACCAGATTGAAAATACACTTACAAACCTCACAACTCCTGCTCAAACTCTTCATAATCTGGGAAGAATAAAACCATTTTCTCTTTCAATTTGGTTAGGATTTTTTCCTTTGTTGAAAATATCCAGGAAAAAAGTTGCCCAAAAAAGGCTGGGGAAATCTCTATCCCTGCAGGTCCCTAAGAAGCAACTGGAGGAAGCCCTGGGCAGCCTGGTCTCCAGCCTGTATAGAACCTGATCTGAGCACCAGCTCAGAGCAGATAATCTCTGGAGGTCCCTTCTAACCTCAGTGTTTCTGCAATTCTCTTACCTCAGTTTTGTCAATGGGAAAGCAAGAAAAAGGAGAATTAAATAATCAACGGTAAAATAAATCAGAATGTAAATCAACTGGAAACGTTTAAGATCTTTTGCAATACTATTGTAATACGCTAATTGGCGTGTACCTAGTGAGATCTGCCCTATTCTGCCCATTTCAGTTTAAAATCATCACTTTTCTAGGTGTTTCTCCATCATCTTGATGGACAAAACTTTTTGTCTGAAATTGGTGACCTCTGCATTTCTAGTAATCTTTTAATGGGTGCTAGTTTTGCATTTCTTTCGTTCAGACTTCTGTTACACTTGCAGATACCTTCCTTGGTTTGTACTCCTTTTTTTCTTTTTTTCTACACCAGAAAGCTTTTTGAATAATACTGCTTTGCAATTCCTAGTCATGTGTCTTGATTTTACCTTTTAAAAAGCTATTCCATCATATAAATGCTGGGCATTTCCATTCCTGTCACCAGGAAGGACTGAGCTGGGGAATCCTATCACTAGAGATCCTGAAGTGTCTTCCATCTCTTTAGGCTCTACAAGATTTCAGAGGCAAAGAAAATAGATTTGCATGGGACTTAACCCTGTACACTCTCTTCCCAGTTTGAGAGACAACTTGATTTCCTTTACCAAGAGAAATCAAAGAAACAAATTCAAAACAAAGTGGAGTAAGATCTCCTTTTACAAACAGCTGGTTGTTTTTTGGTGGGGTGGGTTTTTTTAGTTTTAAGTACACTGAGTATATTACAGCCACTGCAACCATCCCAACAAGCTTTCCCAGTCCCTGTGGCCTGCCCAAGGCCATGCTTTTGAAGACGGATTCTTTACTCCCCAGGAGGAATCGGGTGAGTTTAACCATCTCACAGCCATGCCTTTGTGACTAGATGTCCTTGGGCTTTTGCCTCTCCGGGCCATTACGCAGCTGGTCAGCGTGGGCTGTCGTTGAGGGGCACTGGGAGAGCTCAGTCGTGTTTCCCGGCATTTTGTACAGGTACTGTTCACAGTTAATCACAAACTCTCTGAGACTGACTTCGCATGCTGGATAGTGTTACTTACCACGTCTCGGTGTGAAATGAATCCATTACAAATCACTTAAGTGTATAGACCATATAATTTGTTTTCTATTCTTGTTACCAGGTCGGGGAAAAAGGACTCGGGAAAAAATGTCACAGAAAATGCGCTACTGTTAATGATATTGCTGTCTGGTTATGGGAGGTGTGGAACCTGGAAAAAATCGCCGATGTTGGTGAATTTACTTTAATGTCTCGTGCCAAAGGTCTGAAATGATGTGTGTATGACAGGCGTGCTAGAAATGGAGCATCGGGTTCCGAGTACTTATTTCTAGTATTTGTTCATAACAGTTACCCTTTTCTTATGTGTTGTAACGTGCTCGCCTATCTAAGAAATAAAGCTAAAATATGGACAAGCAGGAGTGGTAGTGGGAATAAAGTGAAAGTGAAGAACATGAGTTGAGAAAGGCAAAGGATTTAGAAGCCGGGCAGAGCAAATAGTGGTCTGAACAGGCGCGGGATAGAGCTAGGACATAAGGCAGAAAAGGAACGCGGTTATGAGGCTGCTCAGGGAAGGATTTATCTCACCAAAAGCAATGCTGTTTGTCAGTCTGTGTGTTTGCTAAAGCTCATTCAGTATTCATGATGATACATGGAAATAATAGTAGAGGGAAGAGGAATACTGAGTGTGATACTTTTCCTTTCAGCTGTTTTTGTTCAAATGAATGGGAACCCCTGCCACATGGTAGACTTGTCAGAGGAGCTTCTCACAAATTACTTAGTACTCCGTAACTTAGTATTGATGAAGTAATACTTTCTTTAAAAACATTTATTTGTATGTATGAAAGTGTCGGCAGCCTGTGATGTGCTATAGGTGAGTTTAGCGTACTTCTAACAGAAGTTGGCATACTAAATTAGCTAGACAGAGTGGTATGCGAGCTGCTGTGACCTATTTCTGCATTTCTTGTGGGAATTAAAACAGAGGAATAGTGGTAAGAAAATCTTTGACCCCAGCATTTCTTTCATAATCAACTCCCAAGTAATGGGATACATAAACTACCAGCTCACAAGGAAAGAGAACAATAAACAAGATTTGTGTGTGTCACTTGTAACCGTAGCTGTCAGGCACATTTTTTCTGATTTCATTTCTGCTTCTCATTTTCAAGAGATTAGGTTGTTGTTAATATGTTGACATCTACTGCTTTATTTATTTTACTCCAGCACTTCAGCGACAAATTTCATCTCCTTCATTTTCTGTGTTGTCTAGAGTGAAAACAGTATTTTATAAAGAGACCTTTTCGTTGTGTAATGCATTGTATGGGTTTCAGGGCAGGTGATTGAAAAAGTGTCAGCTTACCTACTGTAATATAATCTTTCATAGGTGGGAACCAAGGTCATAATGAGTTGCAAGTAAAACCCAAAATGTTGCGACTGTTCTAGTTTCTAGAAGGTGTTGATTTGAGTTGCCAAATCCTAATAAAATATAATACTATTAGAGGTTTACAAATTTAAGGGGGAAAAAAAAAGCTATTATAAGACAAAGTGGAATTGTGCAGCAGGATTGTATCTTGCTTTTTTTTTCTGTAATTTTGTAAGGACTGCATGTTTCCTGTGCTTGATGGTAGTAGAAGAATGAATTGGGATAGAGCAAATTCTTTGGGATTATTATAGGATGAAAATACATTTCAAAAACACTTTAAGCGTCTCTTAAATTCATCAAGGACTCAAAAATAGCTGATGAAAATGCCTTCCAATCTCCACATGTGATTAAATAATTCTTAATGAGAGGTAGAGCCTTCGTTAGACACTGTGTCTAGCTAATTGAAGAAATCATTTTTGAATACACTCCAGAGCACATGAATGAGCAGGCATGGCCTATACGTGAAGATGTTCATTACTTATTGATATTTAAAAGTTGCTAAATTAATCTTATTTAACTGACTGTGCACGGCCAAAACAGCGTTGTGGTAATTGTACTGTATAACTTGAGGGGTTTATTTTGCTTCAGTGTAAAATTTGAAAGTTCAGTGTATTTCTTGATTTTTTTCCAGCAGTTCATTGTTGCTGTGATTAATTCATCCTGGCTACTTAGATATGCAGATTCTAAATACTACACAACATTGATTTTATTTTTTGTTTTGTTTCCTGAATACGAAGCTTGTCTTAAAACCATAGTATGAAAAATCACGTGCATCCTGCGGGAGAAAATATTTCTTTAACCTGCCAGTGAGAAGCAGTGCCTAAGGGCTCCAATACAGCACAGGATTGTAGAAATACTGAAGTTAGGTGAATCTGGGACACACCTCCCACCCCCCAATCTCCAGTTAAAACGAAGATTTTATTTTTCTTCCATGACCATTCTTTTGACCAGAAAGAATTGCCTTTGGGTTTCCTTTTCCCCTTGGTTGTTTTAACGGAATTCCACTTCCTTATTTCTTCCCACAACTGGGTGCATTGGGAAACCCAGTGTGTACTGGAGCGCATGGGGTTGGATGTGGTATGGTCATTTCTGTGTGCACACGGTTGTGGTTCCAGCAGAAATCAAAACTCTGTGGCTGCAGGGGAGGCGATGCCTGGGCCAGCAAATCACAAAACGGGGACGAGTTTTTGAACACAAGCGTGCGCTCTCTTTGCTGGACTGTTTTACTTGTCACTTGACCAATAGTTTGCGCTGGGAAGAGTGCTTGAACTCCTGATAGGAAAAAGTAAGGTTGAAGAGCCACAAGGAAAAAGCAATCGAGTTTTTCCCATCTCCTGCTTGACCAGCGGGTGCGGAAGGCGTTCAGGTAGGCACAGGTTAACGCCCGCCTCTGGGTTTGGTGGCTGCCATGAGTACATCGCTGAACTGTCTGAGGAGGCATCAGCTACTTGTCAGAAAAAACTCTGCCTGGCCTGGACCACTAAGAATAGCTGAAATAATGATTTAGATAAATCTGTAAACTTATCAGCCCTTACATACCGTTGGTTTATTTTCTGCATTCCCACTGAACAAGGTACTGTGTTTTTGCAAAATCAAAAAGGGATGAAGAACTCCTGTGCCAAGACACGTCTCTGTCCCCCTGGGCTGAACGGTGCTGCCCATGGCCCCTCCGCGACACTCCCGTCCCCAAGGGTGGACCTCTCCGCGGTGGGTGAGGAGGGCGTTGGAGAGGCTGGCGCTGACTCCATTCACCAAAGACCCACCATGTGGCAGAAGTGCATCGGTGCTGTAACCTGAGCACGGGTACCGTCACCGCATGCTCTCAGCAGCATGAGGGAGGAGTGGAACTGCCACGTGACTTGTCCACAAGCTCTTCCATAAGAGATGATGGGGTCTCGACGCACCTCACTGTCGTCTCCTGGTTGCTTGGGTGTGCTTTGTACAGCGCCGGTGGTTTCTGACTAGCAGCCTGTGCAAGGGGAATTCCTCACACCAAATTTTTGAGGGCTGGGATAATCACTAAGACCATAATCACTGAGACCATTGCAGATACTGGATGCAGAACACTTGCGTTAATAGTAATAAATTAAGAGGTATTGGAAAAAATGTCACAAAGGTTAAGCAAAACTTGTGACTATCACAGTCTGGTATCTCCCTCTTGGGGAAAAAAAAACGTGGAGATGAGGTTGAGAGTTTAATCTCATACAAGCAGAGGTTAAACCAAGTTGCTTATTGAAGTAGAATGCAATCAGCCTGTTACGGCAGTGCTGGTGTCTCGCCTTGCTGGAGAGCAAAACACTGTACCAGAGAACGCAGAAGTGGTAAAAACAAATCCATGCTTATCCAGGGAAAGGCAGTGACCATACTTGCTCACGCAGGGAAATCGGGCAGCGTCAGGATTTTACTTTCCTTCGTGAGCAGTTGGTACCAGAGGTCACGTTCGAGAGCTGGGGGGCACGGGGGAGAGGAGGAGAGCAGTGAGCAGGCTCCGCGCCGGGCGCTCCGTCCGGAGGGGACGCGCAGGAGGTGTTAATCGCCGATCAGTGTGCAGAGATTCTCCCGAGAAGGAAGAACTGCCAGGCCAGCGCGACGCCTTCTTGCTTGCGCTGCTCGCGCAGCCTGAGGAAACGCTGTTGTTTGGAGCAGCTGAAAAGGTGGCCAGAACAGGGAGCTTTCGCCATGAAGGGGCGTTCCTGAGATTTTGACGGGGCGCGCTCTGCCCTGCAGCTAATGGTCAGTTCTAGCTGGCTCCTTTCCTGCCCTCGTTGTCTTGGCTTCCTCTGGCCTTGCCTTGGCCCGTTAATCCTGAGACTTTTCAGGGTTTCTCTCCTTTGACTTTTCGTGGCTATTTCCCTCTTAAATAAACCTCAGCCCTTTCTCAGAAAAGGAGATCAGAGAGGAAC
>NW_010518094.1:0-12045 GCF_000687285.1 Phaethon lepturus | reverse complement strand
CTCTTCCTCCTGTCGTGCTGTGCTGCTTCTCCTGGTATCGGCGTGACTCCAGAAGTGCTGTGGTGGACATTCGGGTGTCCTGCTACAGGGAGTTACCAGCAGCTGCTTCTTACGCTGCTTTTTAATTTCATTTTCTGTATGTACAAATGTTGGGTGCTCTTCTGAAGTGAGTATCACTTGGCAAAGAAGGGGCAACAGATGGTTATTTGCTTTTTCTTTTAAAGACGTCTCTCCTTTGTAAAGTTGAGTGGGTTCTAATGCGGCTTGGTCCAAAGAAAATACCCTGATGAACATGAATAGCAATTGAAGCAACTGATAATGTACTAATTATTTGGTATTTTTATTGACATGTAAAGCAGAGTGGTGCCTGTAATTCCTCTCATCCTCACGCACCACCTACAGATTCAAGGTACCATTTTTCCAGCCCAGCTCTCATACACATGACAAGATGAAGTATGTGCAGAGACTGTCGGAAAAGATTTCTCTTTCTTTCCCAGAACAATACGGGCAGTCCTTATTCGAATGCAGGTTTTGCAAGTGATTTCTTTTGAAAAGTCCTTACTGATCCCGCTGAAATAAACGTGAATCCTCTGTCCAGCTTATTCTGGTACTCGTTGCTCAGATTACTTCTAAGTATGTAAACCTGACATTTTACATGAAATGGGGATTGTAAGAAGTCTGAACCAACTAGCTGTCATTTCATAATAAAGCTGTTTTCTAATCTGAAGTGTTTTGGCAAATGCTAATTTAGTTTGGAAAAGAAATAAATAAACAAAAATAATCAAGCAACTGATTTCCTGATACCAAAATTGCTTCGTATAACAAGAGTCAAGGATTCTCATGAATACAAGGGATTTTAACAGTGCCTAGCTCGGTATTAAGATAAGTGTTTATATTTGAATGCAAAAAGAAGAGTTGCTCTTAAAGGTGCCTGTTTAATCGTTTTGTCTAATTGAATTCTTGTTTAGTTCTTAGGAGGAAGAAGCGATTGGCTTAGGTTAATTCAGAAATCGTGCAAAATACTACTCTTTGAAACCATTTTAAGATTTTATTTTCACGTTTTTAATTAGCATTTTGAAGGTTATACATGCTCTTGATTCTAAATTAGGTAAAATAATGAATGCCAAGTTAAATTTGTTTAAGTTTGGGGCTGCATTTGTTTAATCATTCAGTCAGAAGATGTATATGTTCTTTACTACATTTGAAATCACTACTTCATTATTAGTAGTACTAAAATGCCTTCAAAAGGTATTATTGGACCTTTAAAACAATGGGATAAGTAAAAAAAAGTTGGGATTGTGCTCTGTTCGTTTCATTTCAGTGTAGTGAAACCTGATAACTGCTTTCAAGTAGGAAAACTGCTACTCATCTCTGAAGAAGTTTCTAATACTATTTGAAAGATCGCTGGTGATAATGTTCCACTACCTACAATTTCTAATACAGTACCAAGAACAAGGAAAGGACAGTAAGATGGTGATTTTAATTATTTGCATAAATTAAACTCTTTGCTAGAGTCCTGTGATTGAATCTCATTGCTCTAACTTTATTGTTTGGTTGTGAGTGTAAACTACAACCCAATTAAATTGGAAAGGATGGCTTGATAGATGTTCACAATCTGAGGCTTTCGGAAGGGAAAAAAAAACCGTCAGACAGTTCGAGATGATCTTGTTGGCTGTGCTTTTCTGTCTCTAAACCAAAACATGCTATTGGATTGAGTGTTTGCAGCAGGAAAAAAGTATTCTGTGTTGCCTAGGATGTGATATACCGGAACCTTCAAAGAAGCAGACTCTGTCATTTTTTCTGTCTGCGTGGAATTGTGCTATGTGTTTTCTTATGGGTCTGTACATGACCTTCTCGAATCAATTCAAATAATGAGTCATTTGGGGTGTCTCCAGCCTTCATGTTGGTCAGCATCAGGTCTTCCTGTGGCATAGGAGCGTGAAGCTCTGACATGTACCCTAGTATCTTATACCCGATAGGACTGGCCAGGCCATTCTTAGGTTTTTTCATACGTGTTTTTTCAAATGTTAGTGCTACAGAGTGGTGCTGGCTTTGCCATCAACGTATTTCATAAACCATTACTGAAGAGTTTCCCCTGGGTGGCTCCAGGGGCACATTACACATCTGTAAGGGTGTACAAGTTTGTAAGTATTCAGGGCACCAGGGCACATGACTATTAGAAAACCCACACAGCTTATTCTGCAAAACAAAGCAATATAATAGATTTACTCCTAACAAGCTCGGGAAGTATATTCTCTTGTTCGGTTGGAAAGTCTTTCACTAATTTCAGTTGGCTGAGGAAATCATCTGTCTCGCCCTGTTGCCCAGGCTCCTCTGGGTAGGGCAGTTTCACCGTAAGGGTGATGAGGTCAGTTTTGTGCAGAGGGGGGTTTGATTGCTATTGTGAAGCCCTTGTTTGTGGGGATAGGTGTTGCCTGCTACATATGGACAACATACTGACTTTGTAGGTACAATATGGGATTTCACACATGAGTGATTTCTTTTAAAAGCGGCAAGATGTTGGCAAAGCCTCGTACCGCTGCCGCTATGGGGTGACTCGCATGGGCAGAGTGAGCTCCTCCCCTCCTTTCTCTTTCTCAGATCTGTGTCTTTGCCGGCACCAAACTTTTTAGCTCATCGGTATTTGTCATTAAGGTCGGTGAAGAATCACATGAAAAAAACAAAATATCCAATTCCTTCATTAAATCCGTTTCTAGTCTCCTGCTGGAGACTTGTACCAATCCTTGTTACGGCTGTAAAGGTATTTGAACTCCAGATTTCCTTCTTGTTAGAGAAAAATGTTGATAATATGTGGCTACGCTCAAGGATTGGTTCGCATGGCGTTCCTCTGCAAGCGAAGTTCTCATTAGGATGTGATGACCACATTTTAACCCTGATCGTTGTGTCAACTCAGAACATTCATCAAAGGAAGTTGCACAAGGCTTCTCTAGTTTTAGCTCACCAACAGTAATTAAAACATGTAATCTGTCACTCTTACTTCGATATGCCAAGTGTATGTTCTGTGCATGACTTTCATTTGTAGTGGCTTGAATGATGTATTAATTCACTTGTGAAATAAGTAGTTCAGAGGTAATGAACTCCAAATACTTCTATAAATAAAAGTACTTGGTTGTTTATGAAAAGTGTTGAGTTTAATGCTTTTTTCCAGTCTGCAAACTCTCAAACAACTTTTTATTTTTTATCATAAGCATCTCTGCTCCCTCAATGGCAAACAACTTTTTATTTTTTATCATAAGCATCTCTGCTTCCTCAGTGAATTCATTCCTCAATCCCATCATCTAAAGTGCTTCCATTTCAGTAGTTTTTTAAAATATGCATTTATCCCAGGCTTATGGGCGGGTTTACAAATATGATCTCTCTCATATTCTAAACAGTCTCTGCTACCCACTGCGTATTTTAAGGAATTAAATTCTCCTGTGTGGATCTGTTCATTTTAAGGTAGAGCTGGATATGTAGTTACAAGAAATGGTTCCTGGAAATGACAGAGGAATTCATAGCATCTAGTAACCGTAAACAGCTCAATATTGCAATTGTACATCCAAGAAACCTGAGAAAGAAACTGGTATTTTGTGTGCAAGCCCTATTTATGGCATTGCGGGAATGATGACAATACGTGCAGCAAAGAAAAATAATAGAGCCTATCAGGGACATAAGCCAGTTGCAGCACGAGTGACGGTAATATGTGTATGGTGATACTTTTGGAAACAAAGCACCATGTTTCTGTTTGATTTTTAAGATTTTTCTGACTGATGCTAATATAAGCCAGTAGCAAGGAAAAGATTGTGACAAACGAGGTCCTTGCCCTGAGGACATTCACGTTCTTCAGCAGCCTTGCTTAGCTCCGTTGAGTGTAGTCACATGCAAGTCTTGTTTGCAGTGGGGTTGCCAGGTGCTTTTAGTGGAGTCCAGCAAAGCAGTTAAGCATGCATTCGATTCCAGCGTTTCTACCGTCCCTTTGTAGTCCATCGTACACTCTGAAAGTGAAGCACGTGCTCATACAGCTTGCTGGATCAGAGCGCGCGGTGTCTCTGTCTCGTCGTCCCAAAGCGTTTCCTAGCTGCACGTCTCTGGGCAGAGCGTCTGGCGGTTGTCCCGAACGCTGCTGTCGCCTTCGGCACGCGGCAAGCGTCCCCGCCCAGCGTAAAGCTGAAGAACATCAGCTTTCGTGATACCGTTTATGGGTATTTGGGAACAGTTACCTTGGCTACCGTTTAATTTCCTATTTTGCCCTGGCATACGAAAAGCTTGTGGTATGATTTTTATTTGAAAATGGCATATTGTTTCTAAACCCACTGCAGAAAAGCGTATTCTGTTTTCAGTTTGCTTGCCTGTGTTAGCCATGCAGGATTATCTGAGCAGCAGGTTTAGGTTTGTCCTGCAAACTTAGGTGAAAATAAAGAAGTGGGAAGCATCCGACACTTCGGAGAAGAACAGAAAATACGAACTTCTTAAATGCTAGCATCGATTGAGAGAAGGCAGAGCTGATCTTTCTATAAATAATTTGGAAACATTTTAATATTTATTTAATATGTATCTCTAAGTTTGTTCTCGCGCGCTGCTTTTCTGAGTTTTCTAGGGCTGAAAAATTGTACATTCAATGGAGCTAGATCTAGAGCACATGTTGGTGTATGCCGTACGGACCTTGCGGATTTTTTGTAACCCAAGTGAGAACTTGAAGTTGTCGCTAAGTATGCAACATGCACTAATTAATGTACTGTAAAGTCAGTTACTTTTTCAATCGACAGTTTTCCAGGAGAGATGATAGAAGGCAGAGAGGCCTATTTTTACTAGATATTAGTTGTACACAGCAGTCTGTGCTACTGTACGCTAGCATTCACAGTCAAGTCCTGTCTTCACCCACTGCAGTCTTGATTCTTCTCTTTCTTTTTCATTCACGGTGTGTAATTTTTATTAGTCTTTTGTGCGTACTTCTTTTTAGACTGCTGGAAAATAATGAAGTTGTTCTTAATTTCTTTGCTGAGGGAGTGCTCTGTCTACTTGTGAAGCTGGTCCATCTTAATCTCAATTCTAAAGGGGCTTTTCTTTTTAACAGCTACCCAAGGAAGACCTACATGCAATCTCTATTGGAAGCTTTCACGTCATTCCATTGCTTCATGAAGAATTTATTAATTTTATAAAGTATGTCTAAGCAATGCATCAGTAATTTATGAAGCTTTCATCATCATTTTTGTAGACTGAGGGCATGTGGGAAATATCATTTGTGCCACTGGAATGATGCTCAGAAAACAAAAATGAATACATCTAACAGGCTGTGTTACAGCTGTTTCTTACTGTACCATTTTTGGCTGTACTTCAAATATGGAAATGCTCTAAAAGTTATTTGTGCTTGTAAACAAAATATCTGAAAAAAAAAAAAAAGAGGGATTTTTTTACATGTTACTGTGTGTTTTCCTTCATTTAAGGACAAAGTTTGGTGGACCATTTAGTGCATTAGTGTCTGGCATGGGGAACTCTGTATGCTTACTAGTCTGTAGCCATTATTACAGCAGTGTCAGTGACTCTGTTGCCTCTACCTCTTTTTGTAAGTCATGGAAATCCGGACAGAATGCCCTGTGTGGCCAGGTGATGCTGTGCTGTGCCTCTCTGTGGTCCAAGGGGAGATTCCTGGGGTTCCTGTTTCCCAGCTGAGCTGCACAGCTCCCACCTGGAGCACTGGGAGCTGGGCTGGAAGGAAATTATTTTATGTGGACAGAGGAAAGACAATACAGTTCTGATGTCAACTGCATATTGATCTCTCTGGCTTGGGCTATACTGGTTTTTACAAGACCAGCAACATATAAAATTGATGTTGGAAATTAGGTGTGTATTTGTGCAATTTTCAGTTTTATCATAGTGAGGAAGGGAAAAAAAGCTAAAGATTCCTGTGGGACAATTAAACATTTCTCTTTAGTTAGTTGCCTGGAATAAGTCTTTGCAGCAATTGATTTATAGACATGCTCATGCACCGGTCATTGCCAAGGGATCAACATTAAAAAAAAAAAAAAAATCTCATGTTTATGGTGCTTTTGCTTTGATTATTCTTTCACATGGTATGGAAAACATTATGGAATGAAATGGAAATGCTATAACAAGATTACTTCCTTGAAGATCTGAGCATTTGGAACTGAATTAGGGAATTGGCAGAGTGCAAACTATTAAACCTCCTGCATTTTAATTTTAAAGGGCTACCTCACTGGTATTGTGATTTAGATATTTTAAATGTTTTGTTCTCAAACCTAAAGCGTTAACTTTCAGTTACGGATTATTAGGTGTTTAACACACAAAAGCTATAACGTAGTGCAATAATCAGAAGGGTTACTGTTCTCCAACAGCAAAATTAGGCACTTAGTTTTCATTTTCTGACATTTCTTTGGCAACACGGTCGAACTCCTACCTACTCTCTGTAGGCAAGTGATTAATATGCAACATTTACAATAGAGTTATTTTAAAATGTAACTTAAACGGTATCTGTAGCACAGTAATGCTAAAACTTTAGGATGTTTACTTGCTCTGAGCCTGGGCTTTACTACTGGTAACTTGTGTTGCTGAAACCAGTAAGAATACAACCAAGGACGTGTTTTCCTTTAAAAGCTGCTGGCAGGGCTTCCTTTCCTTTGAGTCACCTTGACTCTAAAAAACGGAAGCGTGGAAGAAGTTGTTGTTAGAGCAAGTTTGCATTTGGATGTGAGACTGAAAAAAAGTATGCATGAAAGCCATCTGTTGATAACTGAAACAATAATATCTGTTCTTCATGGCAATGGCCACACACTTTAGCTGGGTTACACTAACGGAGATTTTGAGATACTTTGAGAGAAACGGGAGTTAGGTGCAACAGGTTTTGGAGCAGAGACATTTATTCATCTAAAGAAAGCTTGCAAAACCTCAGTTTGTATAATTCATTTTACAAATGGAAATAAAAAGTCGCAGTGAAAATAAAACCCGCGATACGGTATCTATGAAGCTTCTTTTGTTTTCATCAAAATAAGATACAGTTCTAATGCTCACGTTTTCTGGCTGGGTGTATGTAAATAGACGTCTTGAAAAAGTCCGGTATCAAGGAATATCCACATAGGAACTGTTGTTGAGATGCCCAAAATACCCATTCAGGCTATTCTTTAATATCTTTTCAGAACATATGTTTTGCAGTAGATTGTAAAGTGCTAACAAGTATCCACTTGGTGCAGAAATCCCTAACTATACATTAAAAAGCTTCTTAAGAGAAAAATTCTGTAAAGTGCTCAGAGATGATCTTGCGTTCATGGCTGAATGAATATCCTTGGCACCACTGATCTTCAGTTGACTGAAGGGGGAAACCAGGAGCGCTGAAGAATTAGCTGAAGGTGCTTGGCAGTTGATAGATTGAATACTTGTGATACAGATGTACCCACTGTATGTGTTGTATTGTTCATGAGCATTGCAAAGAAGTCATATAAGTTGTATTTTTAGTGCGAAAGTGCGTTCAGGTCACAGATTTTCTGCATCATGAATTGCTTTGAATGTGATTGGGAGAGGTGGGTGTGTGGAATAATTTAGAGGTATTCATCCCGATGTACTCTTGTTTTTCCAGTTTCTTCTTCTTGTGTTTTTTTCTTTTAAAGAAAGATCAGAGTATATGGCCAAGGAAAATGAAACTCTCAGTCACCTCTCCCACAACCTACAGGTATGCTTTAACCTGTAATAACAGAGGCATGGTATGTGTGGGCTGGCACTTCAGTGTATGTCAGTGCAGTTTCATTATATTTGTGCTTGCTAAGGCGTTGGCGCGTGCTCCTTGCTTACTAGGATACAAACCGGAATTTCAACATACTTTCAATTATTTGTTTTCTTTCTTTAATGCGCTTTTTTCAACTTCACGATTTTCTTAATTAGGCTTTACAAAGTTTATTTCCATCTATTTTTTCAAATCTATAATAGCAGGGAGAAGAATGAAAGGGAATAGGAAACATCCTTAAAGTTTTTATAAGATTATCTAAATATGGAGAAATTTAATTTGACACAGTTCTAAAAATATGTAAATCTATCCAGAGGAACAACAGAACTAAAACAACGCTGACAGAAAAGAACACAAAAGTATACAGTATGAAGGTTAAAGGCTTAATGAAAGGATCGAACCGCTCCTAGGAGGATTCCGTATGCACCTGCCCTATGTTTTCTGAGTTCTGCTGTTGAGAGATGTACTCCACGTTTACCCCCGATAGAGGATATTTCGTGTGGAAGCTGAAGCTGTCATTCATACATCCATAGGGTATATATTTTGACATACATACATGGATACATACACACACTCTTTTCTACATGCATATTTCCACAAGGGCACCAGAAGACCGCAGTCCCCCCTCAGATAACATCTGACCACATTTTCCAAGCAACTTTTGACATTTGGAGTTTCAGCCCTTATCCTGGCATTCTGAATTTTGCACCTTCTAGGTCTTGTGAAGGCGACAGCCAGCCAAGCCAGTGGCGCTGGCGGCAGGCTCGCAGCCTGGCTTTCCCAAGGGTGTCTTTTATTTAGGCTTCCTAGAAGTTGTCACCCGGACTTTCTGTACCTTCCCTGGGCTGTCCCCATTGCTTGGCCATTTTACCTTCTCTGCTTCAGGAACATAGTCAAAGCCTTGTCCATCTCTCTTGCGGCCCAGCACAGCCCAGTTGATCTGCCCGGTCTGCATTTGTGTTGGAGACTGGATCCTCATTCTGTGTTACAAATCATGTATCCAGTGTCATCAAAAGAGATTGTCTTTTGGTGTTGTAATGAACTTTATGAAGGGAGGCTGCCGCTCTTGTTCTGGCTTCTATACCTGATTTTTTTAAATGTAGGTCTTGCAGTAAGGAACAGCTCCCTCCCTCTACTGCTAACGCTATGTCATTTCTCATTAGCTTCCGACGTCAGAACCCCACGCGGATGGTGCTTCTAAGGCTGAGCTAGAGAAATACTCTCTGTGTAGAAGTAATTTTCTATGCTCACTTTTTGGAGTTTAAAAAGTAAACAGCATATGTCCAAGAGTGTGTGGGAGGCAAAAAATGCATTCACTTAACAACTTGTGTGCTTCACAAAGCGTGGACTAGATAGCTGCAGAAACACAGTACTGATACTGATAGCATGTGCTTGACAGAAATTTTTAGGAAGAGAATAACCTTAATAAAGTGTGTGGTTAATTAACAGTCTAATGGAGTTATACCAAAATAGTTAATTCATTTGAAGTGAATGTCCTGGTTTTGCTTAAAATATTTTTTCTCTATATTTTGCATATGGATTTATATCTGATGCAGTCCTCTTACTATTCTAAAAGATCCGCTCCTGTATTTACATTCATGCTTAACTTCCAGCTCACAGATATCAAAACACACGCTTTCACAAAACTGAGTGTATGTGCAAGTGCTCATTTGAACTGTGCACAGAGCTGTGATTTTTTTTCTTCCATCCTTTCCTTTGGTTTGGAAGTCTTCCTTTGGAAGACCGCTTTCACTCCTTTTCGTTCACATCCCCCCCCAAGATGTACTCCTCGTAGTAATGCCCGTGTTTGGTTTTCAGCCAGCAATTTTGTCATCAGTCAGAAGAAACTTCCCTGAAATACCAGCCTCGCAAGAATTATTTAATTTTTTCAAAGTTACTTTATTCCTAAACGTCAGTCACAGAATATCTTTGTTTATAATCTTTTAAAACTGTTGGAGAGGCTCTGTGTGAAGGTAATGATAGGAGTGATTTGAATGGTTATCTGGTGTGATAAGGATGCTTGTAGCTCCTGTTTTGGGAAGGTCTCAGAGCTGGCGTCAGCAAGCCCACACAGCGGCTCTGTGCCATCTGCTGCTGGTACAGGAGGGACCGGAGGCTGGATGAGGTGCTCAGTGAAGGTTGTTCTGCTGTTGTTACCATAACGTCCAACTGCACCTTCACATAGCCAAGCAAATCGTTACGAAATTTGCATGTTTCAGCGGCAGGAGTCGGACCGGCCAAAGGCGAAAATAATGAATCCCCCTTTGAACCAGCCAGCCCCACCTCGGAGGGGCTTGTCCGGAGCTTCTCACTCCTCTCCCGCAGACCTTACGCTAATCAGCTCCAGCGACGCCTTACAAAACCTGACTTAATGACTTTCCGTATCACGTCCGCTTGCTGTACATTAATGAGGATTTTTTAGTTGTGTTCCTGCTATTTGTCTCTTTCAAGACTACTTTCAGTGTTTCAGCATCGTGTTCAAAAGGCTAGTCAGACTTCTGTGCTCGCAGCCTCATTAAGATTCTGTTCTGCACATCCTCTGACTCACACTTTATAATCTATCAGAACACCTGTTTTCTTTACAATGGCCACAAGGCAGCTCAAAACACTGTGGTATTTAGCATTTAATAATGAGCACCAGATATGTATTTTTTGACACTTAAAATTTCCTTTAGAAAAGCGTACGGAAAAAATCCAGGGTTGAATGAATTATCTGAATTCTCTTGTCTCCCCCCCGCCATGTTTCGTTACTTGAATTTTTGACAAAACTCAGTAATTCTGTAGCAAATGGAGAATTCCTGCATGACATTAGGCAATGGTCATGACTCGAACTGTGGTGGAATCCACGTAGCAATCGCTTTACCCGCAGTATTAGCAAGTTTTAAATACGTTAGGGCAGGAAATGATTGAGATTTGTATCTACATTTAAATAAGAGCCCTTCACCAGCCGTTCATTGTAACGCTACCCCTATGAGGCTGCTTAGAAGCTTAAGTATATTGTTAACATCTGTCTCTTTATCATTCCATTACTTAAATCAATAGCGGGCATTGCAAACAATTTTTCTTTAGTTGCAGGCTTGTAGAATTGTAGTATTTAGCTTAATGTTAGCCATTTGATACAGAAGCAGTTCGAGGGCTCAGCGTGAGGTGAAAAATGTGATCTCAAAGGGCGAAAGCCTGTCACCGTTATGTAAGCGAAGAACCATCTCCCAGTGGATATGAAACGCCGTATCTTTAGTGCCCTAACAGAGGACATACTGCAAGTTGATTATTGTAATCCTACAGTGTTATCTCATCAGTGAGTGGATTAAGGGAGTTCTTTCTGCTGAGGGGTCAGAATAAACATTTTCATTTACTCCCTGCTGTGCCACAGACAAATAGAGGCGTTATCTAAGAACGTTTCACCGCACATGGTAAACAAAACTATAGTTACGTACCAGTGATTCTTCTTCCAGCTTTCCACTGTCATGTAAAACAGAACGCATGCTGAAACGGAAGTCAAGAAATTGTCACTAAAAAGGAAAAAGGAATTATTATGCTAATGAAGAAGCTTGCATTCCTCTCTCTTGGCTTAGCTCACCTTGCTTCAGCTTAGTAAAGTTTCAGGTGCGGGATACTGCATGTCATTTTAACGGGGACGTGAGTTCACTGTCCGAGTTGGTCCACGAGTCAGGGATGTTGTAAAGTATTTTAAAGGAGTAAGTTGAAAAGATGAGATAAGTAAATCAAGGTGCGAGTGGAGCGGATATGTAACATAGGCAGACTTAACTTTCTGTCTGTAGGAGAAGAAAACTTCCGAGGAAGCCCATGCTTAAAAAGGCATTGTGCTTTACTTGCTTACCCCGTATACTCTTCAAGGGAATTTTCATAAAATACCATAAAGGAACAGCGATTTTTCTTTTCCTGCTAAATGTTGTTCTTTTTGAAAACTGCCGTTCCCAGGATGAAACCTCCTCTCTAGATGAAATTATTGCAGGGCACATTTTATTACAAGAACGGTTCCTGGTGAGCCAGCAGCCAAATTGTGTGTGGCATCAGAGCACTGAGAAGATCAAGGGTGGCAGCAAATGCAAAGGAAGAACCAGTATCACATTAAAGTAAAAGACCTGGAGGTGCCCAATGCAGAGGGTTCCCGAGTCTTGTAAAGCGGTGTCAGCTTAGCTCTGTGCTCTGAATCACTCAGCGGCTACTGCAGGGTGTTTTATACACGGAAGAACAATTCTCTTGGATGACTGTGGGGTTGATAGCTTCCACTAATTCTTAGAGTGGATTTCTTCCCTACGTGGCATATATTTTAAAAAATTATTATTATT
>NW_010518093.1:16964-20475 GCF_000687285.1 Phaethon lepturus | reverse complement strand
CTTTTCCAACCTTAATGATTCTGTGATCTGAATCTCACCTTTGTGGCAACAAAAAAAAGGTTGGATTATAAAAAGAAAAACATACATTCAATAATTCTACTTATTCATTCTCATTGCCAACCCTGAAATGCTTGGGAAAATTTAAATTTTCTTCTTCACAGTGGCTAGATACTCTCTAAGTATCAGTCCCACATGCTCCTAGGGGATCAGCTAAAATCATCACTAGACAGACATGTAGCAGCTTTCTCAGTCATTTTCTAGTCCTATGCAACTCAGAGCCTTCACATTCAAGAAAACAAGTGGGTTTTTTGAGTTTTGCCATTCTTCCTGCCCCCTACCTCAGCAAGAGACTGGTATCCACCATGGCTCAACTGCCATGAAGCAGCATCATTCCCAGCAGAAAAAGGCACCATGTCAATCACAGGACACAGAATTTTCTTTGAAGCATAACAAATGATGGAGCAGACAAAGAGGGTGCTGGATAAAGAAATATTTCTAAAAAGAAAGTGATTCTTTTTAGAATCACTTCTTCCTGACAGGACCATAGCTACGACTTTGCAAGCATTTCTGTTTCCAGTGCAATCACTTGGATTTGCAACATCACTTAACACGGTGCAGTTTTAAGGAAACGTTTTCATATAAATGCTAGTGAAACCTTGATATAATTTGCTATTACAGCAGAAGTTAAGCTATACATTTTCTTAAAACATAGAAAAAAGTCCTATCTAAACATAGCAATTGAAGGTTTGGACTATGGCTGGCACTTTTAGAGTGGCAGGTGAAGGAGAATATAGGAGTTTGCAGTACTACGACAGAGTCTGCACATCTCTTTGGTAACAAACGTTTCAAAAACTCCCAATACTGGAAAAAGATGTGTGCTCGATGATTTATGTTTCAGAATCCAATTCCCACGAGTTTTCAGATGTTAACTACACTTTCAGGCAGAGTTCATTTTAACTTGCCTTTTCTTATGGCGGGGGGGGGCGGGAATCAATCGACACTATTTGGGCTGCTGGATCCATAGGGAAGAGTCTTTGTTGTGTGTTGTTTTTTTTTTTTTTTTTTAATCCTGTTGGAAACAAACTAAAGCAAATCTCAGCATGGCCACCAGTAACGAAATCATTTTCTGATGGCTTCTGAGCATATCACCCTCGTGCTGCATCACCAGTGCAAACAGCAGTCAGGGACTCTGTTCTGGTGATGTCCATGGAAAAAGAGAGGTGGTGGCAAATATGGTACTGAGAACAAGTGATCTATTGAAGAAAGTGACCTGCAGAATAAGGTCACTGAAGAGGCACAAATGCTGCTTGAATGATAGTTCTTTGCTAGACCCTTGCACAGACGCTTTCACAGAGTAACTGAGCACTGTATGCGTATCAAGGATGCTGCCATGCACCGGACTCTTGTTAAAGCATGACACCAGGTATCTTGCTAGTTTGAAAGATGGACACAACTAAGGTGTCAACTTTCCCCAGTGACATTAGTGACATTTTGAGTCTAATCTAGAACTGTGGTCTCTGTGATCAAAGAAATACAGACCTGATACAAACTTTTATGTTTTCCTAAGAGTAACGTAAACCCAGTTACTTGCTCTGACACCATGCGCATGCCCTGCATGGTTTAGATACTGGCAGCCCAGTGCGAACTCCCGAGTGCTCTGTCAGGACTTTAAAGTGTTGCACGGCCTTGGCTAGCAGACGCCGAAAAAAGGACGTAGCCAGAAATGGACAGAGCAATGAACGTACACAGCAAAGGGAAGAGCAGCAGGGGAGAGCAAGCTCTCCACCGCTTTAACTACCATTTACAGAAGCAGCAGCCAGGCAGACTGACAAGGCTTATAGGTGAATTACAGCAATTACTCATCCTCAAAGTACAACAAAACCCAGTGGAAATCCAGCTAGAGGACTGTCATGTTTATTGCACTGTGTCACCTGTGCATTAGTCTGCCTTGCAGGTGGGTAGCACAGGCAATCCTCAGGAAAAAAAAGAGTACCATAACCTGGATGGCAAACAGGAAAAATTTAGGAGAGGACGAGGTTTGTTGACAAAGCCCAGCTGCCAGAGCCACGAAAGAGTCTCACTTCTGAGTCGATCACCCCATTTCTGCTGAAAAGAGAAGCAAAGAGCATCATGCAGGAGGATTCAGAGGTCTCACAACGCAGCCCCATCTTCGAGCCAGCCGCGAAAGAAGAGGAAGAGCTCACAGGGGGAAGCAGTGAACTGATGTTGGGACACCAATCCTGCAGATGGGTCTGTCTCGCTGGGAACATGACTGCACGTCCCCAAGACCACGGACGCACCCCTGGTTGCGGGCTGGGTTCCCAGCTTGAAGCAAGAGCTGGGCCATGAGCAAGTGATTTCGTGATCAGGCAGACAGACGAGCGGTGATAACCATGGACAGTGTGGTGACTTGCCTGTTGGAGGCATGACAGACGTACAGCCAGGAGAGGCTCTAGAAACAAAATGGCTTGTGTTAGAAAGTTGGACAGTAGTACTTTGTGGGTATCACCCAAAAATCACATCACGGCTACGTGTAGGGCCAGACAAATGGACAAGCGGCAAGGGTCTCAATGTACAGCTGAGAAGATGGAAAGGAGGAGTAACTGGGAAGTGGGGAAACTCCTGGAACAGAGAAAGGGAGAGATCTTATCAAACCCAAAAAGAACTAAGCTGCTGGTGCTTACGTTAGCAGATGGTATAATACAGAACAGCGCATGCATGGGAAATTGTGGTATTTTGGAAGAGAGCCACCAAGGCTTTTACAGAGGGAATTTACATGACAGAAAGCCACTGGAGTCCTTCGAAGGGTAAATAAGCATAAAGGCAAGGGAGATCCAGGTGATACAATCCACAGAGACTTCCTAAAGGCTTTCCACCAGGCCCCTCACCAAGGCTCCTAAAGGCACTGAATTGCATGGGTAAGAGGGAAGATCCTTGCACAATTGAGCGTTTTTTTCATGATGGGGAGACCAGAATACATGATAGATTTTCTTCCAGAAGACCTCTGCAGAAATCTTTCCTGAGGTCTGTGCCACCAAATGTATTAAATAAAGGATCTGGAAGAGGAGGTGATTAGTGAGGTGATAAAAGTTTGCTGATTAAACTATTCAAGAGGATAAAGAAAAGGATGAACCTGAACAAGAATTTTACAACTGGTGATAAAATGGCAGCTGAAGTTCAATGCAGATAACTATAAAGTGAACCACAGGCAAAAAATACACCTAATGTCATATAACAAAATGAAAGGCTCTGAGCTTATTATTGCCATTCAGGAAAAAGCTCTTAGGATTATAACAAATAGCTGTAGGAAAATATTAGCTCAAAGCTCAGAAATCAAACCAAATTCTAGAAATTATTTGGAATGGAACAAAACAGAAAATATCATTAGGCCCCTACGTAATGGTGCACTAGATTTTCAGTATCATAAGAAATTCTACTCTCCACAACTAAAAAACAGGTGATAGACATGAATTGGACATGAATTAGAAAAAGCTAAACTAAAAAAATGGGG
>NW_010518093.1:0-16951 GCF_000687285.1 Phaethon lepturus | reverse complement strand
GGTGGTAACGACACACAATGACAGACCCAACTTGCCCCATCTTCCAAAAGCATTTCTTATGGATTTCTGTGGCATCACAAATGGTTTATACTATTTGTAGGGCACCACAGAAATAAACAATGCTTTGGGGAAAAAAAAAAGTCTAAAGAAGAATTCAGAAAGATAAGAAGAGAACAAGTTGTGAAAGGTTTGGGGAAAACAGGACGCTCACTCTACATCCACTCCACACTGCTAAAACCTCGAGCCACTGCAGCTGTACCAGCAGGGACTCAGTCTGCATAGAAAAGCACAGGATTCAGCACAGACTGCAAAACCTTGAGCCTGCATAAACACTCGTCGGAAAGTCTCATCAGCACAGACTAACAAGGTTCCTCCTGTTCAACAAAAAAGTAGAAACAAAGATCATGTTTTACCGGTGTGAGATGAGACCAAAGCAGAGAAGGTGGAGAGCTCCAGGGAACAGAACCCAGACTCAAAGTGTTCCTGACAAATGTTCTTACAACAAAGCAAAACAGGAAAATTCCTACACTGAGGTGGGAGACATCTAAAAGCAAAACAAGGACAAAAAGGACACAGCAGAGTGGATCACTGACTAGATATCCACTTAAGACAGGGTGGGCTGAAAGCAGCCCAACCACCGCGCCACTGTGCGACAGGTCTCATTAGTGTGAGGGCAACTCCACTCCCATCAGGTCTCGGCCACTATGGCCAACACACTGTGCCGGCTCCAACAGCTCCCATGCTGCAGGGACCATGCTGCTTGCTTAGGTTCTTAATCTTTCAAAGCAACATTTACTAAAGATATTGTTATAGCATTAATGATTTATACCATTACTTCTAATTTTGCTTTACCATCCCCTCATCTCTGTCCCCACTGGGTAATTAAGGCTTGGCTGAATGACTCAGTGGGGTGCTGCTGAAGAAAAAAGCAAATCTCATTCTGGAACACGTTACAGACAACTGCTGTTAGTAAGGCCCTAAAAGAAACTTATTCCTGGGCTGAAGAAACCTCCACTTAAGCATCAAATTCAATTTGAAAGCAACATACTCCTAAGAAGCCCAAAGAAGAACAACAAGGCTCACTGCAAGTTTAGAAGACATCAGCTAGGTGGAAAAGTTAAATAAAACCAGCTTTACTGTATCTAGGTAAAAGAAAAAAAGAAGTTTGAGGAGAAGAGAGTCTTCCAGTAGTGGGAACGCTGTTGTGAAAGGGAAAGCAATTGCAACCAGAGGAAAACAAAGAATTCAGTTTCATTTGGAAGAAAGCAGAATTGGGTCAAACACTGAGAAACGGTTCCTAAGGGCTCAGCTTGCCAGGCCCTGGAGCAGGCTTACAGGGGAGGTGCAGACAAGCTCTTCGTGAAGATGTTTAGGAACGGATTAGTTAACTGTGTTTTGGAAAAAGCTCTGATAAACCTGGTTGTGCCTTAGCACAGAGAACCGGACCAGAAGGTCTTCTGTGATCTCTTCCAGCTGCGCATCAGTAACTCTGCAAGCAGAGCAGACCGCCCTCACCACTGCGGCAGCATAGGTCTGAGAAACAGCAGATGACAACAAACCAAACAAATGGTAGAGGAAGAGATGCAGCTTTTGGCATCATACAACAGAAAGCTAACTATCAAAGCATTGCTCAAAGAAGCCAAAGGATTGGGAAAGCAGCTTAGATAGACTGGAGAAGGGGTGAGTGGTTATAGAGCAACTGAGACCACGCCATAGCAACAAATTAAAAAAAAAAAAAAAGCTGGCAGCTTTGTCAACAAGAAGTATCCCCAAATCTCCAAGTCTCTGAGGGTTTCATCACCATAACACTGTATTTTAAAAAATAACCCTGGAATCAGATTATATTAAAATGTCTTATTTTCCCTAATGCAGCAGTTCTTGTTTTGGACAGGACTGGAATTTTTAAGTCACTAGCACAATTTGCAGGAAGCTGGGCATAATGTCAGCACATGGATTCCCTCTCAATGACTACAATCAATTCTTTGTCCCTTGTTCACTTTCTGCAATGTTGAACAATTTTCTTAAAGATTAACAGTACCTAAACTAAATGGAAAAGAATGGATTTTGTGGAGCGACTAAATTGTAGACAAGCCAATACTCGAAATAGCTATAAGACAATATTTGGCCATAGGCATACAGCTCCTTCTGTAGCAGCTATTAATAAGGGATCAAAAATAACCCATGCAATATGCTCTGAAGTTTAAACCTTGGCTCTGCTGGCATACAGGTTGGCACAATCCTGAAGTCTCTCATCAAGAGACAGACAAATTTACCACTTATCTTTTTCAGCGTGAGGGAATGCTTGTTCAGAATAACTCAAGTGATACCAATTTAAAAGACAAACCATTTTGGGCTGCGAAGGTCAAATTACATTTGTCAGTCAACCAAGAAAGAAAAGAAAAGCTACTGCAAACCACGAAGTAAAGATGAAATCCATCTTTTGCAAGAATACCTAGAAACTGTGTTCAGTCAGTTATATTAGTCGAGGCTACTGCAAGTCAAGAATAGAAAAATGCTCAAAAACTCAGGGATTAGCAAGGTGATATACCATACATATACATATTTTTTCTTCTAGTTTAGAGGACGCTATGAAATATAATCTTCATGCCACTGCAGCAAGTTACCAAGAAATTCAATAAAATTGCCTATTAAATATAATGCATAGTTGCCCACCATTTGTGCAATATAGTATTACCTAGCCTTCTAAAAATCACTGGATTTTAGAACTATTGCTTTAACATTTGAGAGAGTATTTGGCTTTATTAATTCTCCCCTAACTTATTTATCTTCTTGACTCTAATCTGTAATAAATAATACATTTTTAACTATTCTTTCTATATCATAGCGGGAATCTTCCTGCCACACCATCCTAGAGCCTGGCAATCTGTAGCTTAACTTAACAGAATTAGAACTCATACCCATCAAGCAGTTTCTGAACATATCTAAGCTTTTGGCATGAACTATGTCCTAAAGCAATTAATTCCACAGCTGAATTTTACATTGGATGAAAAAAATCTTTTTTTAAAATTCTGATGTCCTTTAATTCCTCCTTGTGGGAAAAAGCAAACACTCATAATCACATCTTACATATAATTTTAGATACTTCTATCATATCTGTGCTTGTGGCTTTCCACCAGTCAGAAGGAATCATTTTGATCTTTCCTTGTATAGAAACCACTCCGTGACTTTGATCACCTTGCTGTTATTTCCCATCTCTTTCTATTGACTACATTTTTTTTTTTAGACAGTAGAAAGAGGACTGCACATACATAGATTACTACAGATGGGGACGACATGAACTTATACTAGCTTTATGACTTCTACTTTATTTATTAATTTCTTAATTCCTAATGTTTGATTTGCCTTTTTATCCACTGCAGTACTTCCATGCTATCACATTAAATCCCCAGAAAACCTTCTCCAGCCTGTAACAGGTGGATTAGAATTGACTGTTTCCCCATAAGCATTACTTCCCATTTAGTAACCAAATTTTGCCAGCCACTTCATCAGCAAATTAGCCAGTATTGTGAAACCCTTCACTGCCAGCTTTCATTTTATTATCCTGAGTATGCAGCACCATTGAAAAATTGTCACCTCACTCTTGATTCTCTCTTCCATATCACGTACGGGTGTGCAGAGCAGCACAGACTCCAGGGGAGAT
Source organism: Phaethon lepturus (assembly GCF_000687285.1). NCBI lineage: Eukaryota > Metazoa > Chordata > Aves > Phaethontiformes > Phaethontidae > Phaethon > Phaethon lepturus. The sequence goes on along the minus strand of NW_010518093.1, from coordinate 13,290 downwards.
GCACAGGATAACTCCCCTTCCTCCTGTAAACTGATCTTTTATTCCCAGTCTTTGTTTTGTCTTTTTCAGACAGTAATTAATCAATGATAAGATCTTTTTATTTTTTTTTAATTTGAACAACAGCTTTGTTTTTTAGGGCTTCCATAGAGGGACCTTGTCAAAAGCATTTTGTAAATCCAAACGTACCACCTCAACCAGATTTCTCCTCTCCACATGCTTGTTGATTCTTTTGGGTTTTTATTTCCCAGGTTCTTCCCGGAGTCCTTTTTGGAAACTAGCACCACATGGAGAACTGTCACTTCCCATTGACATGGCCCTGCTGCAGGGATGGTCCTCTAGTAGTGGGTTTGTTTTATGTGATATGTTATACACAACAGATAATAGCTTAGTGACCTCATATGCCAGTTCCTCCTGAACAAATACCAGCTGGTGCTGATGACCCGACACTTCATTTGTCTGAGCAATTCTGGAACCTCTTCTGTCAATACTGCTGCTTGGTAAAGCTCAGAAAGCTGAATTTTTATTTTTTATTTTAAGAGACCTTTGTACAGGAAAGACTGAAGACATGCAGACACAGTATCGCACAGAAGCAATACAAAACTGTTCAGCACACAATGGCAAAACTGGGACAGATTTGTCACTTGAAACTATTTAGTTGAGTTGTATCCAAGACTCAGACTCTCCCAATACTCCCCAGAAAAAAAAACAATACTGTGTGCTCCCTGAATACAGCATATATCTATTACAGCAATTTAGGATAGAGAGGAGAACACACAGGCCAGGCCATATAAAAGATGATATATCACAAGGAACAACATCTCATTCTTTCAATTTTGAAATAAGTAGGATTTAAATTCCACTAAATCATCACTTTTCAATTTTCTTTATTGAAAGTCCCCCTGTTCCATAGATACAATATGCAGAAGTTTGCATAAGTTCTATCTGTCTGCAGCAAATACACTTGCCCCCATGCACCCACCTCTCTAAATATATTCCACCTTCCAGTTCCATCTGTAAGAGGACAGACCGAGGATCACATGTGTGAACAGGGAAGGGATGCAAACTCTAGGAGGAGAGGTGCAGATAATCCTACTGGAAAGCTGGAAGGCTCATTGAGCCTTTGCACAGAGGTCTAGCACAGCCAGTACCAAGGATGCAACTCACCTCACACTGGGGATGGTACATGGATGAAAAGCAGGGACTGCAGCGGACTCTTACTCCCTTTCAGCTTTCCCCCAAATTAATTATACTGAGAGAAGCTAAGCGACAGAGAGTCTGGAAAACAAATGGCAGTGGGTAGGCAAGTGACACAGGGACTGGAGACAAGCTCAATAGCTCCAGGGCAGTCCAAACCTCTGGAGCGGCACTTTGGTCCAGAAAGCATCCAGGCTGCCCGGAGCAGCACATACAGGGGATGCAGCATGTGGTGGAACTGCCCAGGAACAGCAAACAAACAAGATCCCACCCAGGACTATCAAAAAGAATAGAGAGCAACAAGGTATCAAACAGTGCTGTCTTCCTCACTGGTTCCTCCTCCTCCTCCTAGCCAAAGGCTATTCAGCTTGGTCCAAGGGAGGGACTTAAGCTGCCAACATTCGCTCTCCCCTCACTGCCCTTCTTGCAGAAAGGCTGGCCTGCAAATCATGGGAGCTGCTTAGGCCTACCTATGAGCCAGGTTTCCTCACCTGCTGGCAGGTGCAGTGCTTTGTCTGCACAAAGGTTTGGCACTCAAAGCTACTTCTTAAACCCAGCTCCTCAGGGTAGCATATCCGTCTGTTGGGCACAGGCTGGGCATACGGGGCTGAACAGCCTTGTTGGTCTCTTCACAAGTTCATGTGGGTGCTAAGTTTAAGCAAAGCTCGACCCTAAGACATGCATGCTTTTTGCAAGGACACAAGCCCTGCTGGCTTATGGCTACTCACTCTTGCAGCGGATCTGCAGGGACCGAGCAGCCATCACTCACGGGCTGCTTGTAACAGCTACAGGTACTCATCCCCTGAACAGAGCCCAGTCTGTACCCTAGTGTCTCCTGCACCCTCCTTCCACACTCAGATGGCACTGAGCAACAGTTAATATTTGAAGTGCAGCAGTGATTAAATTGGTAGCTGGACTGAAAGTAAAAAGGGCTCCACTAAAGTAGACTCACAAGCTAAAAATGACAGTTCGGCTTGCTTTATAGCATTTTCTACAGTGTCAGCCATTCTGCACATGGGAGCAGCAAGACGCATTCTTCAGCAACTGGAAGACAATTGCTAAGTCCATTAATAAAATCAAGGCAGCCAAGAAAGACAGGAGAACAGCCACAGCCTTAAGAGCCACTGATGTCTGTACTACAATATGATTAAGAAGCATTTACCAAAGTGGTAGTAAGAAACAGAAATCCACAATCGCCATCTCCCTTGGGAGATATTACCTGGCAGTATTTCTTACTGCACGTCTACTCCAAAGAAAAGAGGTCACGACATGCCTTAACACTGAACTGGTGCTGACAGATAAGCAGTTTTGAATCGTTGGTCAAGTCATTGTGCAAAGTTGGACTAAAAAGCAAGAAAAGCATCGCCGGTATGAGACAACAGCAATCGCTCACTAGCCATGTTCCTTCAAGACTGAACTCTGAAGAAGTTACAAGACAAGTCAACTAGAAAGAACCACTCCTATTTCCCTCCTGGCAGGGACCTCACCTTAAAACTTAAATTTTTTAGAAGGAAAAAAAAAATAATCAGGGAGGTAAGGAAATCAGGAAAACACACTAGAAATGTTTAGTTTGCTGTGCACAGGAGTGTCTGACAGTCGCTGCAAAGAGTGACAGGCAAGTCAGTCTGAAGTTTCATGCAGTGCACACAACCGTAGAAGCGCTGCAGCTGAGGAGTCTGGCATGACAAGATGGGCACACATGCTAGAAGAAACGGACTGAGGACAGTTCCTAGGAAAAGCAGGCTGGTCCTGCTAGCTACACTGTGCAGCACCAGAGCCCTAGCCCAGGGAACCAAGGAGAAAGAATGGCCATGGATCACTTTTGGGACCAGGCAGGATGCAGACATGGCTGAGGAGGGAGCTAGCTGATGCCACTGCAAAGTCACTGTCATCTTTCAAAGGTCATGGTGACAAAGGGAGGTTCCCGATAACATGCAAACAGCACCTGTCATGTAAAAAGGATCCAGGGAACTACAGCCCTGCCAGTCCCACCTTAGTCCCTGGACAGGCTATGTAGTAAATCTTCCTGAAAGCTACTTCCAGATGAACGCAGGTGGTGGTGGTGACTGGGAACAGCCAGCATGGATTTACCAGTGGCAAATCTTGCCTAACTTGATTGCCCTCCACAATGACAAGCTGGCTGGGTGGATGATGGAAGAGCAAACACAGCACACCTTTGACACCGTCTATGATAGTATTCTTAATAGGCAGATTGGCGAGAGCTGGACTACAGAAGCAGACGATAAGGTAATGGAAAATTAGCTAGAATACCAGGCTCAAAAGGTGATCAGCTGGCAGCTGATTACCATAGGCACCCATCAGGGCTGATACTGGGGTCAATACAATTCAATGTCTTTATGGACAAATTTGATTAACACCATTTACAGGACAGGGAGTGTTCTCAACAAGTTTGCAGATGGTATCAAGCTGACTGGTGTGGCTGGGACAGGAGATCCTTCTCAGGACCTACACAAGCTGGAGAAGCAGTCTGGTGGAGAGCTTGTGAAGGTCAACCAAAGCAAATGGGAAGTCCTGTCCCTGGGACAGAATAACTCCTTGCAACAACAAACTGGGGCAACCGGCTGTAAATCAACTCTGGAGAAAAAGACCTGCCAAGTTCTCAGGGAGGCAGAGCACAAGGATGAGAGGCAGTCAAGATAACTGGTTTTATGGACTATCAATATAACTGTCTCTTCCAGACACTGACACACAACATCGACTTTCTGCTTCTCAAAAGTCTGAGACCGTAATTTTGAACACTACTTCTACCTTTCAAAGCTCATGCATGGTACACAGATTTCCCTAAAAGCTAACAAGACTGATGAGAACATCAGCGGGCAGTAAATTGAGCTGGCTGGAGCACGGTGGAGTTCAGTCAGCTTCCTAAGAACATAGTGAAGAAGTAGGAAGCAAGACAAGAACTGAAAGCCAGCATCAAGTGATGAAACCAGCTTTGAAGGTTTGACCTAGACACTACCTCCTTCGGAAGCAAGTCAGCAGCACTTTCCAACCTTCTCTAGAGAGAGCTATTTCACCTCAGTATTCGTAATTCTGCTTGAAATACTTGCTGTAGACTGCTTCAAAAACACCTCTTGCATCAAGAAAGGAAGGTATTATGGTAACAGGCTAGAACGTAGCATTTTGCAGGTGCCATCAAGTTTCTTTCCCAGTGTAATAATTTTTGGTAACTGAAATGGTTACATTAATGCAACAGGTAGATCATGCCAACAGTGCAAACATCACTTGCTACATTTGTGAAAAGCCCAAAGGGCATGTGGTTTGCTAGCACAGGAACCTCTGCTGGCATGATCACATCACTGTAAAAAAAAAATAAAATTAAGTCAGGTACTTGGCAAGTCTGTAGTGTTTGTACAACTGTCACCGGTGCAGTTAAACTCCTGCCCGGGCTCAGGGTATGCACCTCCTCCTGGACAGGTGTAGGCTGTGCTAATGCAACCAGTTACCTCGGGTTTGGTGTTATCCACAAAACCACCAAACCTGCCTACACTGGAGAGCATGCCATCTCGCTTACAGAAACCAGAGAGCAAACGGAGTAGGAAAACAGCTTGTTAGATAAAAATTTAGAACATTTCATCCTCCAAAACTGCAACAGTATTTAAGATAAATATTCTGATGATTTCTGTTGGCAGAGGCAAGTTCTCTGTTAATGATGTAACTCAGAGCAGTGTCCTGGCTATATCAAAACAATTAAGCAAGCGCCATTACTCACAGCCTGCTGGGTCAGAGTTCACCTGCCCCAGCAATCTTCCAAGGGCAAAATCCCTATTAACATGTCTCAGACGAAGCATCAAGTTGTCACTTAAGATCAATCCATAATTAATAATTGTTTTGGGTAAGGCTGATAATTCATATGAATTCAAATCCTGGCAGAGGAAGAGAAACCCCGCTTCATACTTTAACTTCAGAATTAAACCACTGCAGCAGTACTTCAGGATCACAGAATCATGAATCTCTGGGTTGGAACCCCCTGCACTGACCAGGGACATCCCCAACCAGAGCAGGTTGCTCAGAGCCCCGTCCAGCCTGACCTGGGATGTTTCCAGGGATGGGGCATCTACCACCTCTCTGGGCAACCTGGGCCAGGGTTTCACCACCCTCATTGTGAAAAGTTTCTTCCTTAGATCTAGTCTGAATCTGCTCTCTTTTAGTTTAAAACCATTATCCCTTGTCCTGTCGCTACAGGCCCTGCTAAAAAGCCTGTCCCCCCCTTGAAGTACTGGCAGCTGCAATAAGGTCTCCCCGGTGCTTTCTCTGCTCCAGGCTGAACCCCCCATCTCTCCAAGCCTGTCCTCCCAGCAGAACTGTTCCAGCCCTCGGAGCGTTGCTGGGGCCTCCTCCGGCCCCGCTCCAGCAGGTCCATGTCTCTCCTGTGCCGAGGGCTCCAGAGCTGGATGCAGCACTGCAGGGGGGTCTCCCCAGCGCGGGGCAGAGGAGCAGAATCCCCTCCCTCGCCCTGCTGGCCACGCGGCTTTGGGTGCAGCCCAGGATACAGCTGGATGCAGCAATTCAAGCACAAAAAAATCATGGTTAATTCAGCGCAGCTCTGTGTGCGGGCCCTACCAGCTCCAAGCTGGTTTACATCCATTTGGGTTATGCTATTTTATTTACAAGTCCAAACCAAACAGACATAAGCCAGGTTAGGCCAGCAGAGCCCACACATAAAGTTGCATCAGTTCACTAAATCACTGTTAGAGTCACCTCCTGCTAAGCCAGCAGTTGTGTTTAGACAAGGCCTGATACTAGGAGTTGTTCCTATCGCATGATTTCAGATGTAAAAAAGCATAAAGCTTTGTAACAAAATCACATTAACTAAGACAGTGAGGAATGACAAATTATAAATAGGAGGTGGCTTCAGAGAGATTCCAGAAATGGATGGTGAGCAATCACTGTGGCAAATCAATGCTCCAGCTCAGAGTATCAGAGAGGGGCCAGGTTTAGTTTTACCCTGAAAAGGCAGTGACACATAAAAGGCTAATGGCAGGTGGTCACTCTGCATTCTGTGCATTTCACAAAGATTTATGAGCAAGGCTGAATGCTAGTAAAGCAATGCTGAAACTGCTGCTGTCCCTCTGCAAGGTCAGCTTATTGTATTATGGAAACATTTCTAGTGAGACTCTTACAAGTTAAGACTGTTCTATTTTTTCCAACTACAGGAAAGCAACTATGAAAAAGCAGCATTAAAAAAATTCACACCATTTACTCTTAAAGAGTGACTTTTCAGTTGTTTTCAGATAAGTAAAGACTATATTTAAGCTGAGAGCTTAAAGGTGGAAAGAGACTGATCTTTCAAAAATCGGTTTAACATTAAAATATTTAACAAGAGTGCACACATATGTATTTTCTAAAATACCAGTCATTTGTAAGTACTGTACATTGTAATTATTATGAATGAATGCTGCCATGAGAAATTGCGTAGGTGTCTGAATCAAGAATTTTGATGCTCATGATTGTCAACAGCTTGATGAGGAAAGAGAGGCCTGACTGTCGGGATTCGGCTGTCAGCAGTGCGGGGTATCACTCTCACTAGCCTGGGAATCTAGAAAAGCAAATTTCCTCTGAAAAACATGTTTTAAGAATTAAGTATTTAAGAATGGTCCTGTTCCACCACAGTAAGAGATGCATCTCTGGAGTGAAAGGAGGAAGTAAAATTTGGCATCTATAAGCTGTGCAGGTTGGAGCTCCATCACACACTCATCCTCTGAAAAGCTCCAACAGCACAGGCAGATCCCATCGCCCTGCATTTTCAAGAAGTTGACAGCAGCTTAAAACATTTCTCTGCACAGGCCTGTATGGACTATACTCACCACAAAGTTGTTCTTAAATCCATTCATGCTGAAGTAAGCCCCATAAAAATAGGTACCTAAATCCCCACCAAATCATTCCTTCGGAATTCTTACAAACTGAAATTTTCCTGCTAAGGCATATTGAACACCTCCTCCTGTGAGCTGCACCTTTCATCCCCGTGCAGATCAGTTTGCTGCAGCCCAATAAAGGAGATTGCAGGGACAGCTGTTGCACCTCCCTTCAGAAGGACAGCTGAAAATAAACTGCAGACTCAGATCCCAGGATTTATACTGGGCACCTTCACCATGCTGGGGCCATACCATTATCACTAGGTCAAACAGTTCACTCATTTGGAGAGCTTGCAACTGGAGGGTGTGGGCTGCTATTCCCCTGAAAGGGTCTGGGTTTCTCTTTTGTTGATTTTTTCATCCCAGCACTGTGTACAAACACAATTTTTTAAAAAGCAGAGCAGATGTTTCAGAGCAATTAATGCTCCCCCTGCCCTCATGTGTATTCAAAAGTTAGAAAGAAAAAAAACCCTCAATTTATACAGTCACTTACATAATATTCCCCTCTCCCAACCTTCTTAAAAAGATTGCTCTAATATGCACAGTCCGACAGGCCTTTCTGACTTACGGTATATAATAATCATCGATTGAGAGCTAGCATACCAACTCAAAAGTCTTATATTTTAATATTAGTCAGTTATTATCTCAGTATATTACAGTACACAACACCTAAAATGTCTCACAAGCCCCACAGTACCTAATCTGAATTCCAAGTCTCTAAACCTGTTTGTAATAGAAACAGCTCCCAGACCCTAAAACATAGCAAGAGGCATTATAAATTGCAAAAATAATACCAGGATGATGGTAGTTTCATCTGGGTTACAACCGAGAGAGTTCTGCACATAAACGTTGCCTGTAATGTTTCAGCCATGCCAACAAGAGTTGCACAATACCGCTCTGGAACAGCGACCGTTCCGGGCACTGCATTCATTGATCATTCCTGCATTTTTTGCTGAGCTGGCTTTCAATCTCATCAAACAGTCTTGATTCAGATGAGTATGCAGCATCAAAGAACTAGTCTCCATCTCTAATGCAAGCTCAAGAATTTTATTCGCAAAAGTCAGAAAGCTTTCAGCGTATATTAAGTATAACAAGCTTTCCCTAAAATACCTTCACTTCCCAAAGGAGATTTCCATGTGGGGCCAGAGCTCTGGACTGCTCAGCAACACTGCTGTAGAGATGAGAACTTTTCTCCAGGGCAGCACTAAGGGACCAGGGTCATCGCTTCTAGCTGCTGCCATAAAGGAAGTTGTAGCTGAAAATCCTATCAGTTCACTTGCTCACTGTTTACGGGGAGCAACAGAGCTTGACTCATCTAATCACTAGATAGGATAAACAGAGGCTGAGGAAGGAAACAATGAAGATGCACATTTCCCATCACAAGTTTCCTCTCAGCATCCAGTAGCTGAGTGAATGCTGTGGTTGGCTTCAGTTTCTTGAAGCCTAACTAACCAGTTGAGAAACTGCCCCTAACCAAAACAAGGGAAAACTTCCTCCAGCTGCCAAAAGGAGCAGCAATTCTCCAAGGCTCTAACTCACTTCAGTTCAAGGTTAGTTTGTTTTGTCTGGAGTTAATTCTGCCCACTTAGGAGACTGTTTTGGAAGAGACGCAAGGGACAGACAATTGAACTAACTCACAGGGACAAAACATCAAGCCAAAAAAGGGACTGAGTAAGCCAAAAGCAAGAAAATTAAAAGCATTATGTTGGTAAAACAGCACTTCAGATTTTAACTAGCTTTGTCTAATAAATTCCTGGTGTATTGTAGGTAGCACCCAACTATTCAGAGTACATCCTATTGTATTCCCATTTGTAAGCAAAGCCCCCCCAAAAGTATTTCGCTTACCCTAGTGATAAACCCTATTTTTGACAGTGTCATATTTCAGTTTGATGAGCAGCGTTAAATACAGTACAAACAGCTTGCAACTTCTATTTTCATTGCCAGAAGCATACCTTCGGAAAAAAACTTTGCAGAGTGAGGTGGAAAAGGTATGAGTCTCCCTAGATAACCTTCTCTTCCTGGGATTAATGTATTTTTAGGCAATGCAGCCACCCTATCTTAAAAAATGCAGCCTGATTTATGACACTATCATCACCAGTTAAAAGATCAGAAGCTAAACTACCTTAAAGTACAGCTGTGATGCCCCAAACATGCATATGTAGTACCTGAATACTTCATTCAAGAGTTTTCATGCTACTGTACGTTATATTACACCCTTACATTTCAAGGCACAAGCTGGCTTTTACCTTTTGGCGATTAAGAAACTTCTCCTAGAAGCTGTTGCCATAAGGGCACTCTGTGTGGGTAATGACTGTTGGATCTGTCTTGGTTATCCTGTAAAACAAACCCAGGCTGCTTCAGCCACTACTGCAGTCCCAACCCTTTGCTCCATGCTCTCTAGCAGTGTTGTCCTAGCTAGAAAAAAATACCAATCCACACAGGAATCCTCTCTTCCTTCCCCTCAAGTCTCCTGGATTTTGTTCTGGTGTTAGCACCTTGATGATTCTTCCAGCAGTCTCCAGACTGCTGTGATTAGGGAGAGTGGTCTGTAATGCGTTACCCCTGGCTGTGGTTTTGTACTGTACAAAAATCCTGCTGCCTTCTGCTTTGCTAGGACTGCACACAACGTTTGGAAGTGAGTAAAAGGGCCAAATTTGATGAGCAGCAACCAAAAATTGACAAGCCTTAGGTCGACATGGACACCGCTTTATAAAGCTCTAAGGGGCAACTAGACATGCCTGCAGGTCTACAGCTCTGGCTCAGAAGCAGGAATAACTTAAACTGGGACTGCCAGAGAGGTTACAGCCTCCGCTCTCTAACCCAGAATCACTGTGCAAAGTACCTGACTTTTCAGGAAGCAGCTTCTGAATAACCACAGGTGCCCAGCAGCTGAATATAAGTCAAAAGCAAGTGCCAAGCTACTTTAAGAGTACTGTAAATAACAGAGACTTGGGAGTTTCATGAGCAACTCACTTCTCCATGGAACAGGCAAAAGGGAAACAGCAGGTATATCAAAGGGCAGACAAAGGACAAACAATCTTTTCTGTTGTCATCATTTGTGAACCAGTCCTTAAAGACAAACAAGCATTGCCTGTTATGTTTGGAGATGCCTTCCCAACTAGAAGCATCAGAAATTTTGCCCCTTAAGTCCCAATTTTCATAAAAGTTTACTCTTTGGTTCCATCTGTCACTCTAGAGGAAGAGAGAGCATTTCATGCCCACTTCCCACCATCTGCAAACTCTAAAGGCGTTCAACTGCAACCAATAGTTTGTTTCGCCTACTCATAGCAGTTTTCTTGATGATTTCTAAATGATCACTCACATTTAGCTAATATCTCCCTTCCCATTCTGCATTAGACACAAAACCATTGCCAAAAATACACTATATTCAATTAATTAAGTTAGTAGATGAAAATATGGAATTGATATTCATCCAAGAAGCATTTTGCAGGCGCTGAGGTAAAGATACACATATAACTGAAGCCACAATACAGATAACAGACACTGGCCTGTGGTGTAGGTTTATGCTGCACCTGATGCCTCCAAGAGGAGGACAACACAAGCAGGACACTCAGAAACACCACTTGTAATTTAAAAGGTTATTTTCAAAATACAGCTTCATAGCTATAAATAGCAAAGACAGTTTCTCACCCAGCAAGTACACAATGGTTCTTAGTCATGGTGGCCCAGATACCAGAGAAAGTGTCATTTTACCTTTGTTAAACACCACATACTGTTTGGGGACACTGTGCACTTTAAACAAATGAACCCAGTTTGTAAGATGGGTTGTAGGTTTTGTAGAAGCAAATGCTGATTCTGACAAATTAAGTCAATTGACTTTGTTAACCCTTCCGTTACCTAAAAAGACATTTGCTTGTACAGAGCAAGTCTCACTTGATATTAACTTCTTTAACCAAAGAAAAAAATTTTTACCCAATCTTTCCTTCAACAAAGCAAACTCTTTTCAATCTGTAGGATTTCCTTCCTCACTGTATGGCCATTTGGTTTTACAAGTCTTAACGAGAGCAGTCACTACCATCTGCCCTGTATCTCATAAAGTTATGTTTCTAATACTAAGAGAAGTTATTAAAAAAATCCTCACGTCTACTACATTAATTTCATTTGTCAACCAGCACTCTGGAGACCCTCAACCTAACTGGACCTCAGCTGAACACTTTACTATAGACAGTATCATTCCCCACGTAATATGAAAAAAAACATATTTTGGACATGTTCAGTGATAAGGAACTCATAACAACCTCTTCAACCATGATAATAACCATTTTAATCCGACACAGATTTATAGACTCAAGATGCACATGCTCAACAAAACCTCTAAGAAATCAGTATTCCATTTGGGTGTGCAAGAACATCTCAGCACTCTTCAGTGTTGTCTGAGATATGCAGATGAGAAAATTTTAATACATCAATGGGACATTGGAACAAAGCTTTTATTAAATTCAATGCAAGGTCAACCTCCCTTCCTGTAAAGTTTCTGAATAAACACTTCATGTAAGACACTTGCTCTTACAGCTAGCATCTGCTTGACTACTCACTCACCTAAAAGCTCTTCCAAGTATCATGCCCTAGGTGTTACTGTTCAGTATGTTACCTGACCCTTGGCTCCTAAGGCACAATTCTTTACGCATACAGAATTATATTTACAGCCTGCTTGTCAATATATGGCTTGTCATATATTCAAGAAGTTTGACCTTGCAGAGATAATTGCCCATTGTCTGATGAGTCTAATGCACTTCACAATACACTTTTGGCCAAGCATCACATTACATACATCAGCAAGATACCCGGATACTTCTGATGAGATCATAATCAATCCTGGCTGGAAGGCCCTCATGAAGTCATCCCAACTCCACCATACTTCTATCCACTTTAGATTCAGCCTTCTCGCTTGTGAAAACACTGTGGATAACCAGCTCTTCAGTAGTTGGCTCTTCCTAGTGTCTATACGATTACTTATTCCTCTGATAATAAGGATATATGTGCTGTATTGGAGATTACTTAAGCAGCGTAACTTATTTGCTATTGCTATAAAAAAAAAAAAGAAACAAGATGAGCCATTACAAAGTTCACTGCTTTGCCAACTGAAGTCTTATTCAACCTGACGGTCTGTGAGTTCCTATGCTCTTTGCTTCATAACTTATTCTTGGAGCTCCAGAACAAAATGAATAAATATCACTGCCCCTGGTTCACCGACAGCCACGAGCAAGCGAGCTTGTGAACCAAGCTTTTGGTGTTCAATAACACCAGCCCAGCAAAGAAGAAAGCCTAATCAACTCAATTACTGTCCTGCTATTTTTGTTATTAAAGCATTATTCTTTACAAACACATTATTTCCAGATGTTATTCCTGGACTGTACTTCTTTTCCCTGTCCTATGTCCCATGTCGCTACACTACATGCTTAATCTACGAGATCTTGAGCTAAGAAAATTTTCTTCCTGAGGATGGCCCAGATTCAAATCAGATTCATTTCACTGACCAGATGCAATAATCTGTGATGCCGATTTCACATGCCCGGCTAAATTCTGAATCAGTCTTAGGTAGCAACAGGTTTCCCAATATTAAAGGGTAGCAATTTCACATGCTCCCTTACATTCCTGTTCATTTACATGACGACAGCAAAAGCTACAGATGAAACACAGCACGTGTTTCTAGACAAGCAAGGCTTTACCACTCTGAAGCTAACTTCTGCGACCACTTTTGTATTATCTTCAGCACATTTGCATCAATAGGAATAGAATCTATGTGGCTTATCTGAGATGCAGGCACTCGCTGGTCTCTGCAACGGTTGCCAAAGAGCAGTGTAGGGAGTTTCAAGGCAACTCCGATATAGCACAAAACCAGCAGCTGACAAGACACTTCTGACCTTGTGAAAACCGCAACCCCCACGGGAAATTTTCCTAGGACTGCTGCTATTTCAGCAAACCTCAAGCACAAAGTCAAAAGTTTTAAAAAAATTAACAAATTGGCCACCTAGCCAGGCTCGCAGCTCTGCCAGCCCAACGCTTTCTTTTGCTAATTAAGCTACTTAATATCCCTGTGAGAACTCGGTACATCAAGCTGCTCGACTGGAATATGCTACCACGCTCCCCTCCGAACTAGGTCTCTGCTTCAGACATACGCTAAATATGCAGGATGAGGCTCAGATCAAAGCTTTCTGTCACCACTTTGTTTATAAACAACCCGCTGGTGCTGCAGGTACCG